>NC_051159.1:23449153-23749153 GCF_013339745.2 Dermacentor silvarum
GAATTGAAACCATGTGCAGTAGTTCACTGCAAAAAATAGTGAGTGGAATATTAAGGAATAGAATGAATATGTGTGCCAAGTTCACGCACCGTTAGTCACGCACCGTTCACGCATACGGATAGCCTCTGTTGCCGGCCTCTTCAATGTACGACTTTCCTCGTAAATAAAAAAATCACTTATCGGCCAGCGTTGTATCGCTAACCTCAGAAGAAAAGACTCAGCCGGGCACTTCGGCAAGAGTGAGTACCGCTTCTTAAACAATGACAAAGGGAAGTAGCGCCGCTTCCTGGTATAGTAAGTTTCGCGCACTTTATCTACACACATTTACCCCTACTCGCACGCAAACTTACGCACACTCTATCGCCAACGTCTTAAGAATATGTGAATGGGCGCACACTTGAATCAGTGCGCCAAAATCATGGGTGACACGACTACACCGACAGAACACCAATAGCCGAAGCTGAATGTTTCGTGAAAATCCACAGGAGTGATCGAGTTTCTAGCGATATTACATATTTGCTGCATGCTATTAGAAAGTACAGAACAGCTATGTTCCAAGCCTTGTGTGCAACTAGAACAAATCTGTTGCAACTAGGTGATTAGGCAGAAAATATTCAGATAGTAACAGCACCGACGAACTTCACTGAGTCAGAAACGTGACAAGCCGCTGCTTCAAAGTATTGCGCAAATAAGAACGAAAAGCAAGACACACTGATCCTGATTCAATTCATAAGCGGGATAGCTCGGAATACATTTTTAGCCTCGCTTTTAGAACAAGCACCATATACGCTGCTCGCGCCGTTTGGACAAAGCTTAATGAGCTCCAACATGCACACCACTAGAAAGTCCGAGCCCGGCCCGGCGCGCGTCAAAATACGAACCCGGCCGGGCCCGCGTCAACATACCCGAGCCCGGCCCGGGCCCGGGTCGAAAAGCACATTCCGTGCCCGAGCCCGTGACAAAATTGCCTACCCGGCACTGCATAGGGCTCGGGCTTTCGGGTAAGCCCGAGGCCGTGCAGTGCTCTACTCTGAGCTCTGGCCATAACTTCGTGTCGTCCACCCAATGAGCGTCTACGATATCTCCCGGAACAGAGGTTTCCTGAGCTGCACGGGCGTCATGTACATCCATTGTAAACACGGAGACAGTTGAGGCAAGCAATGGACGTGTGATCACGTGATCAAACACGGCAGCGCCCAGGGGATCGCTTGAAAAGGGTCACTAGAGTGTGTCCCAGCTAACCAAGGCTAAGGTAATTGAAAAAAAAAAAAAACACCGAGAAAACGACCGGATCAGACAATAACGCAAGATATCACAGCGCGAGAGACTGGTTTTGGCTCATAAAAACAAAAAGCCGTGGGCGCGTCGCCGTCGCAGACCGCTGGACAGCTGAACTTTTCTATGCTGTAGGCAGAGGTCACGTGAGAGGTCGATGATGCTGAACATTATTTTGCGTTCACGACAGCTAAAAGCAGAGTTCGTAGTTAATATTACTCTTAAAAACTAAAAATATTAACGTAGTACTATCTCATAAAATAAAAGCACTGTGATTTCGCCCTCTGCAGCGATTCGCTAGAACTTGAGAACTTCCGGGGCCAACCAAAAAGTGTTCTGTATGCAAGCATGATGTCACTGTTGTTGATGCCAAAGGTCCATCGTGAGGCGGCACGGAGATTTTGTTACGTCGGGTTGTGCAAAAAGTATTGCCGTAGTCGAATATGAAAGTGTATGCACAAATAAAGCTGCAAATAAAAATGGCTATATTTGGCTAGGATATTTTTGCTCTTTTTAGTGTGTGGCTACATTTCGGCGACAATTTCTCTAGCTTTGGGCTACGCCACCTTGTGCGACCTGACAACACTGGCATAAGATGCTCTCGCATGTAAAAAAAATGCCCGGCAACCAGCTCGGCGCGCACTCTTCGGCGGCGTCCGCGTCTTCCGTTAAAAGCAGATGTCATGCAAACGACAGGGGCGTTCGCTTCAACGGGCACGCCGTAACGTTGCATTTGTGCGGCTTGAGTCTAACAGCAACCGTTGTTGTCGGTGTCTGTTCGAGGGCCCTAATACTAACAGCGCTGCTACGCGCAGTGTGCACTTCTCAATTTGCTAGTCTAAGATGGAGGGGGGGGGGGGGGGGGACGCCTGAGTGCCCTCAGTAGAAGTTGTCAGCTACATGGCCCAACGGGAGCAACACACGCAGCCGGTTGCCTTGGCAACCAAAACGGCGATAATTTATTTCGCGGCCGCCAGGTGCCGACAGCATGACACTTGCTCCGTGTGACCTTTTCTGGTCGCCGCAAATAGCGGAGTTTCCGGTCTCTTGTTCGGTGGCCATGGATGAGAGCGAGGCCGGGCCGTCTTCTCGGAGCGCTCCGCGGGAGCGGGAGGCTTTGCGGCGTCGTCGTCGTCCGCAAGCAGCCTCTGACTACTCCGAGGGTATTCCCCGGCGAGCTGCTTCACAGCATAGGGTCCGGAATGCCAAGAGCGCGAAGCTAGCGTCGGAGACTGAGGAAGAGCGAGCCGTTCGGCTCGCCAAACGTGTGGCTAACGATGCGTATCTACCCAAGACTAATCAGTCATGTCTACCATTGACTTAGGCACAGCTGTCATACCTGGCTTAACGATGAGTGTATACCCGAGTATAATCATCATCATCATCAGCCTATATTTATGTCCACTGCAGGACGAAGGCCTCTCCCTGCGATCTCCAATTACCCCTGTCTTGCGCTAGCGTATTCCAACTTGCGCCTGAAAATTTCCTAACTTCGTCAACCCATCCGGTTTTCTGGCGACCTCGACTGCGCTTCCCTTCTCTTGGTATCCATTCTGTAACCCTAATGGTCCACCGGTTATCCATCCTACGCATTACATGGCCTGCCCAGCTCCATTTCTTGCGCTTAATGTCAACTAGAATATCGGCTATCCCTGTTTGTTCTCTGATCCACACCGCTCTCTTCCTGTCTCTTAACATTAGTCCTAAGATTTTTCGTTCTATCGCTCTTTGTGCAATCCTTACTTATTCTCAAACTTCTTTGTGAACCTCCAAGTTTCTGCCCCATATGTTAGCACCGGTAGAATGCAATGATTGTGCACTTTTCTTTTTAGCGACAGTGGTAAGCTCCCAGTAAGGATTTGGCAATGCCTGCCGTATGCACTCCAACCCAATTTATTCTTCTGTAAATTTCTTTCTCGTGATCAGGGTCCCCTGTGAGTAATTGACCTAGATAAATGTACTCCTTTACAGACTCTAGAGGCTGACTGGCGATCTTGACTTCTTGTTCCTTTGCCAGGCATTACTTCTGCATATTGACACAATGATGTGGGGCTCCCGCACCGCGGGATGGCGCGCGCAAAGGTCGGCGCCATGAAAGACGACGAAGCACGTAGGCTGCACGCTCTTCTTCTGGCCCGCCATTAAAGAGAAGCGACTATTTTTTCAAGACTCCGTCTTCGATCTACGTTACATTTTTCTGGTGGAGGTTGGGTACATGCTACCGCTTCCAGATCGAACCCCGTCTAACAAGGCCCAGTAGACTTGCTGACTCCTGTTCACGTACGCGGACAGGCCGTCGACTTCAAGAACTGCCACCTAAGTACGAGGCCTCTACCCAACCGAGTCAGAAGGATGAATACATCAGTTCCATCTTCTTCCTCAACCGCACCGACCGAGGTTTGTCCTTAACAGCCGCTAATCCCCAAATCCTTCCATGGCGACACTTTCGAGGATTGTAGAGGACTGGCTTGATCACTTTGAGCGTGTCGCAGAATTCAAACGGCTGGACTCCGGAGCGCAAGCTACGCAATGCCTACTTTGCCCTCGAGGACTATGCGTGGACATGGTTTGAGAACCGTGAGGCGGTCTTATCAACATGGGACGAATTCCGACGGCAGCTAATCAACACATATGCCAGCCCCAATCGCAAGGAGCGAGCTGAATCGGCAATTCAAGCGAGAGTACAGCGGCCGAACGAAAGCGTCGCAATGTTTGTCGTAGATTGTGCCGACTTTTCTCACGCGCGGATCCGTCCATGCCGGAAAGAAAAAGAAGCTAAGGCACTTGATGCGCGGTGTCAAGCAGAGTTATTCCGTGGCATAATATGCAATCCACCAAAGACCGTTGCAGAGTTTCTCGCGGAATCCATATCAACGGAAAAGGCACTGCAGCAGCGAACAAGGCTGTACAACCGCGACGTGTCGACCCTCTCGCGTGACCCTCGACGCCTTGCGGGAGCTCATTAGGCTTGTGTTCCAGAAGAGCTCCAAAAGCTTCAGGTGGCTGCGGCATCGGTACCGCGACTCGCTCTGGCTGAGGTCGTCCGGGAGAGAAATCAGGCAGCAGTCCAAGTCCCCGAGCGAAGCTAGACACCACAGTCCGAGACACGGCAGCCACAGCCTGGCATGTCGTATGCGGAAGTTGCGCGAAGTTCGTTGTCCCTTACTTTTCACTGTATGAGCTACGTCCCGGACTTCCATGGTGTGCGCGCCGTGGAACAAGCAACTGGCGACTTCAGGCCTCGTCGCACGCCATTTATGGCTGAAGCACGACCAACCCGCAAGAGCGACGTATGGCGCACTGCAGACCGGAGGCCCTTGTGTTTTCATTGCCGTGAAGCCGATCACCTCTACAGGGCATGTCCTTACTGCCGAGCTGGGCTCCGTGGATTTTCATTGAATGCGCCGTGCCCGCGCAATGGCGAACGCCCCTGGAGATTGAAGCCTACCTCGCGGACGCCAGGGACCTCGTTTGCCCCACGATTCCGTCACACCCGGTCACCGTCACCAGCCCGACACAGGTCTCCCAGCCTCCTCTTCACGCCGAGTGCTACAAGGCACGCTCACCCAGCCCTGCTTCCCGGGAAAACTGAGTCCAGCAACCTGCGGACGTGAGGTCGCTGATGATGCGAATGCTGAAGATCCTCCACTACGACGACCGCGATATGACGCAATTGAGACGCAGAGAAATCAGTGCAGTTCGGTGTCAGTATCTCGACGTACCAGTTACCATAGATGACACGGAGTCATCGACATGGGTGCGGATACGTCTGTTATGAGCCAGAATCTCGCGCGTATACTGAACAAAGTTTCGACGCAATGGGCCGCAACTCAGATTCGTACTGCAGGAGGGCACCTCATAACTCCAATGGGCCGGTGCACGGCACGAGTCAACACTCGCGGTTTCACGTACATCGGCGACTTCGTCATTCTTCCTGAATGTTCAAAGGACCTTATACTCGGCGTGGATTTCCTTCAGGCGAACGGTGCCATGATCGACCTGCAATAGTCTAGAGTCAGCTTTGCTACTACACAAGCCATAGCGAACAGTAATGACAAAACGACCGTGACATCGCCCTTCACGTTGCCGACGATCACGTCACGTTGCCACCCAAGAGCAGCGTGCTTACCCTTGTCCGATGCGACATGGAGGACGATGCCGAAGGAATTGCTGAGGCAAACATCCCCCTGCTTCTTGAGCGCCACATTTGAATAGCCAGAGGGCTTCTTCAGGTGCGAAACAGATGTTCAGTCGTGTTGCTAACAAACTTTAGCAACGAGTATCGGCATGTAACACGAGGAACGACAATCACATTTCTTCGCGAAATCATTGATGTTACTGACATTGGCACATTGGAAATCGCATTGTCTCAACAATCTGAGTTACCCAGCCTAAAAGAACGGATTCACGTTAACGCTGCTCCGCCAGACCATCAGAAAGACAGTGTACTGAGTCTCGTGAATGAATTTGCCGAGTGTTTTTCAACGTCGTCCAAAGTACGGCGCACGTCCATCACAAAGCACCGCATTATTACGGACGAATCCGCATGTCCTGTTCGCCAGCATCCTTAGTGTCTCCAGTGGAAAGGGAAGCGATCAAGCAGCAGGTGAAAGAGATGCTCCAAGACGACGTGATCCAGCCGTCCACAAGCCCGTGGGCCTCCCCTGTAGTGTTAGTCAGAAAGAAAGACAACACATTACGTTTCTGTGTAGATTACAGAAGGTTGAATCGTCTCACCAAGCGCGATGTTTATACATTGCCACGCATCGACGACGCATTGGATCGTCTACAACATGCCAAGTTTTTTTCTTTGTTGGATCTTAAATCCGGGTATTGGCAAATCGAAGTTGATGAGCAGGATCGTGAAAAAAACAGCGTTTGTGACACCTGACGGGCTTTATTAGTTCAAAGTTCTCCCCTTCGGTCTCTGTTCCGCACCTGCCACCTTTCAGCGGATGATGGATACCGTGCTTGATGAACTCAAACGGCAAACCTGCCTCGTATACTTGGATGACGTCGTCGTGTTTTCGAGCATGTTTGACGAACATCTCGCACGACTCGAGAGCGTCCTCGCTGCGATCCGTACTGCCGACCTCACCATCAAGCCTGAAAAATGCTACTTCGGGTTCCAAGAGCTCAAAATTCTTGGCCATGTCGTTGGTCCTAAAGACGTCCGACCAGACCCCGATAAGTTAGCTGCCATCGCCGAATTATAGACGCTTCGTCGAGGGATTCTCAAGAATTGCTGAACCTCTGACACGACTTACACGCGATGATGTGCCTTTCATTTGGGAGGACGAGCAGCAGCAGTCGTTCAATGAATTGCGCAAGCGTTTGCAAGCTCCAATACTTGCCCCAATACTTGCTCATTTCGACGAAGACGCAGACACAGAAATCCATACTGACGCCAGCAATGCGGGTCTCGATGCAGTTCTTGTGCAGTGGCAAGATGGTGCGGAACGCACCATTGCTTATGCAAGGCGCAGTCTCACCAAGGCTGAGAAAAACTATTCAACCACTGAAAAAGAATGCTTAGCGGTTGTGTGGGCAATTAGTAAATTCCGACCATACTTGTACGGTAGGCCGTTTAGGGCTGTCAGCGATCACCACGCCCTGTGCTGGCTTGCCAACCTCAAGGATCCCTCAGGCAGACTAGCCCGTTGGAGCCTACGCTTACAAGAGTACGACATAACCGTTGTCTACCGATCTGGAAGAAAGCACAGCGACGCTGACTGTTTGTCACGCGCACCGCTCCCTACGACATCATCGGACCCTGACTATGACTTGCCATTTGTCGGCGTTGTCGACGCCGTAAAGATGGCTGAGCACCATTGCGCTGACCCTGAGCTGCTGCCGCTGATCGAGCACCTTCAAGGAGTTGAAGGTGTTTTACCTCGCTCGCTCTTGCGCGGCTTATCATCGTACAACAACGATGATACAGGAAAAACTGCGGAAGTGGTCCAAATACGTATCTCCTTGTCGTGCCGTCGGCGCTGCGCCAAGACATTTTGCAAGCCTGTCATGATGAGCCATGCTGCGGGACACCTGGGATTCGCTAAGGATACGACAGAAGTATTATGGCCCCGGCTTTTTAGGGGCGAAGCTCCTTAGGGTGTGGGTCTGTCCCTCCTCTGTAGTATGTAGTAGTAGTAGTCGTCGTAGTAGGTAGCCACGTCTACTTTTATGAAAAAATTCCGAAAGTTGTGTCCGTAGCGCGGAATCGAACCAGGGTCTCCTCGCTTCCGAACGCGCGGCGCTAACCACTACGCCACGAAGCGCACACGGACACACGCACCACGATGACAATAAATACCCAACATTAACGAAAGACTGCGCTTTTCTAACGCGTTTGATCTAGCGCGTTACGGCCCGTGTAAGAAGCTGGTGTAAGACGCTGTGGCCTCTCCCCCTTACTAGAGAGTACTGCACGTTTCTAAAGCGTTTGTGCTAGCGTCCCTTTAAGCGGGAGATGGTGCAATTATAATGAAGGGCGCTGTTTTAAAATAGGAATGACGTCACATATGGCGCGTGTCATTGGTGGAAGTCAATCGTTCGATTTAGTGCGGCGAGACTGGGCGAATTACACGGAAGATTCACGGTTTACCGATGATTCCCTCCGGAGCTTCGCCCACTCTTCATCATTCACCCCGTGGATATGCGGTGTTTTTTCTTCTGTGCAACGGTACGTAAAGACCTGCCGCGATTGTCAGCGTCGCGAGAAACCGCCCTTTAAACCAACTGGCTTTCTCCACTCTGTAGACCCTCCTCAAGCACCGTACCAACAAATAGGAATGGATCTACTTGGGCCATTCCCAGTTACCTCTTCGCGCAACAGTTGGATAGTCGTCGCTACCGACTACTTAACCCGGTATGCCGAAACCGAAGCTATTCCGCAAGCAAACTCGCATGAAGTGGCCAAGTTCTTCAGTCCACCACATCGTCCTACGACATGGTGCACCGTCTGGTCTCATCACGGATCGCGGTACAGCATTTACAGCCGAATTTATGCAGGACATTCTCCAGCTGACCCATACTTCTCACGGCAACGGCACTGCCTATCACCCTCAAGCCAATGGATTAACGGAACGTCTGAACAGAACGCTGGCTGATATGCTCTCCATGTATGTCGACGTAGAGCACAAGATGTGGGACCCTATGTGACCTTTGCGTATAATACTGCTGTAGAGGAGACTACACAGTTTACGCCGTTTGAACTTCTATACGGGTGCCACATCACCTCAACACTTGACGCCATGCTACCTGTGTCTGATAATAGCCCGACCAGCGAAAACGTGGAAGAGTTTGTGCAAAGAGCCGAAGAAGCCCGCCAGCTTGCTCGGCATCGTATCCGGAGCCAACAGCATACCGACACCCTTCGATACAACCAGGGTCGACGCGACGTCCATTACAATACCGGCGACTGCGTGTGGGTCTGGACGCCCATCCGTCGCCGTAGACTCTCCCAAAATTGCTCCTCCGGTATTTCGGTCCCTACAAGGTTACACGCCGCCTGAGTGACGTAACCTACGAAATCGTCCCCTGTAGTTCCGACCCCAGTTCGCTCCGTCGTCGTCGTCACGCTGAAGTTGTTCATGTAGTGCGCATGAAACCATACTATGCGCGTACGTGAACGCCAAGATGCACCTGAGGAGCTCCATTTATTATCGTGGCTGAAAGAACTTTTTGACGCGACCGAGACGGTCGCTTTTTCCACGGGGGGCAAATGACACAATGATGTGGGGCTCCCGCACCGCGGGATGGCGCGCGCAAAGGTCGGCGCCATGAAAGACGACGAAGCACGTAGGCTGCCCGCCATTAAAGAGAAGCGTCTATTTTAACACGAAGGTGTTTTATGCCGGGGTCCACCAAGACTTCACTGACGTATTTCCGTCACGGAAATACGTCATAGAACATAATACAAAGAAAGAAACCAGAAGAAAAAGTTCCACAAACATGCAAAATTTGGAAATCGAACCCACGACCTCTCGGTCCGCGACGATAGATCGCCGAGCGTTTAACCCATTGCGCCACAAACGCATTTGCAGAGAGCTACACAGACGCGCCTTATATATCTAACACTCCTCCGTGTACCCGCGCTCTTGCTCGGGGCGGTGCCGCCGCCTACGAGCAGAAAAGAGAAGTACTGCATTATGACACTAACGCGCACCGACAGTGAACGCTTCGGTGGTCTCAGCACTACGACGCCTCGATGCCAGCATTCGAAGGGACGCTGGCATCAAGAAGCACTACCAACGCCACCTAGGTGGCGTTCACCGTACTCAGCACAGCGGAGCGTGGCCTTCCGCAATTAGCTCTGAAAATGTTTCTGAAGTTGATCGCGTGGGCTGCAATTACGACGCGCTGTACGCGCTGATTTGACTCGGTGACGATTCAGTTACGTGCTTTGTCTTGCGCGTTGTATTAGTGTGTCAGTTACGTGCTTCGTCTTTCGCGTTGTGCTAGCGTGTGCAGCGTAGTGCAGCTTCCATATGCACGACGGTTGCTCATGGTCATCGACGTTGGTAGTCGTGATGGAGGAGACGTGCCACCAGGCGTCAGCGTGGGTGCATCAACGCCTAAGGGCGCTTTAGCCACAAAACACCAATAGGCATTATATATCAATGTGCAATAAACATTACACTACTTCTGTGAAGACACGTTTCACTTTCGTGTTCTATACCGATTCCTATATAAGAGGGATCAACCACATTTTTTCCAAGACTCTTCGTCGATCTACGTTACAATAATTATCTTCAACCCAATTCTTACTTTCTCGATTAAGGTCCTCAATCATTTGCTGTAATTCGTCTCCATTGTTGCTGAATAGGACAATGGAGGACAATGTCATCTGCAAACCCAAGGTTGCTGAGATATTCGCCGTTGATTCTCACTCCTAAGCCTTCCCAGCTTGAATACTTCTTCTAAGCATGCAGTGAATAGCATTGGAGAGATTGTGTCTCCTTGCCTGACCCCCTTCCTAGCCTAGCCCAAATACGTGGCCAATACCTTGCGATAGCCAATCAATAGCTAATCGATAATCGATCAATAATCGAGACATTCCGGAAATTGCTGGGGATGACTTCGAAGTGATTAGCCTGGCCCAAATACGTGGCCAATACCTTGCGATAGCCAATCAATAGGTAAACAATAATCGATCAATAATCAATAAATTCCCCTAAAGCATAATCCGTAAGGCCAGGGCCAGCTAGGTGACGATCAGCTCCGCCGTTTCTGTAGCCTTGCGCGATTTGCGCAAGCTACGCTAATTTCTATTTATTCATGCGCATGCATACACGCATACCTTGCATAAAAATGCATTCTAAGGCAAAATTCCTGGAGCAGCGGCACGGATCCAGTCTTGAAGTAAAGGCAGCGAGGAAACGTGTCAAGCTGCTGTAGGTGGAGTTGGTGTCCACGTAGGCGCAAATCATTTGCCTAGATTATGTCCCTTATGAGAGTTCAGTGGCGTAGCCAAGGGGGGGGGGGGTTGGGGGGGTTCAAACCCCCCCCCCCCCGAAATTTTTTGCACCCCCCCCCCCCCCACTAACCCACCCTTTTCTCTCGTCGCTTCGCGCTGCCATATTTCAAGAAACCGGTGCTACTTTCACACTTTCATTCCTGGGCGGTTCCGTTTGGGTTGGTAATTTACAGCAAATCATGTCTGCATATGAAAAAAAAAAAAATAAACTGTCACGGTGTTTGTCAAGGCCTTGACACTCTGTGAGGTTTTGGGCGCGAATGTGGCGGCCGCATTCTGAAACAACAAATGCGCAACAAATGCGCAACAAATGCGCAACAAATGAAGCAACAAATGCGGCAGCCGCATTTTCGATGAAGGCGAAAATGCTCGAGGCCCGTTTACTTAGATTTAGGTGCACGTTAAAGTCCCCAGGTGGTCGAAATTTCCGGTATACATTTCCGCCGCTTCCCTTCAGGTGCCGGTTAGGCCGCGTTCGCGTAGGAACTTGGTCTCGAAGCTCTCGGAAGCGGCAAAATCTTGCAAAAATCCGCCCGCCTAGGCGGCAAAACAGGCAGAAAAACAGGCGGCGAGCCAAATTGGTCTCGGACCGATTTTTTCGCCATGGCGAAGCGGAAACGCGGCGGAAAGTCGTTCTGCTCGACCGGAAGCTACACTAGCATGTAAACTTCCGGTCGTAACATTGAACATGGCACCAAAAGTGTAGGCTGTAATGCTGATCGACGCGATCAAGAACCACCCCTTGCTCTACGACAAGAGTGGCACTCAAAAGTACTGTCAGCAATACTCGCGATAGTATTCAACGTCGCGCGACAGGAGATGCGGCAACGAAGCCTTGGCGTGACCCAACTTCTTACACTTTTGCAAAGCCAGGCGAACCCACCACTGCCGTTTCCGAGGTTTTCTTGTCTTCCGTTTATTCATTGTCCATTTCTAGAAAACAAGTAGGTAGAAGTATAAAAGCCATTTTTTCTTCCACTTCCATGGAAGACAATAGTTAGGCAGATTCCTCGTTGGCGCTCCATAATTCTCCTCGCACGTGCACGGTATGTTGCAGAAGTCGCGGGGTGCTTTTCTCGTCGCGACGATAGATTCGGAGCGTAGGTCTCACGTATATAGGACGCGCAGGCTTCGGCGAGCCTCAACACAAGGGCCAGCCCGGGTTTTAGCTTTGGTGTTCCCGTTGCCGCTTTCGTGCCCTAGAGGCGCCGAAAATAATACGAAATGATGAAAGGTTATTACAACTTGTAAATAAAAGCTATTAAAGAAATATAATCACGCCTATAGGCAGCAACCTGTGACACAGCGCTACCGCGCCCGTGTGAGGAGAATTACAGAACGCGAACGAGGAAGTTACCGAAGGTCGCAGATGACACGCGAAATTGTGCAAGATGATCACTTTTGATGACGGGTGGGTCAGTGAATGAACATACCGCTCGAAATAATGCGATAATGAGCGCCACCACGCCGACAAACGTACGCAGACTAGATGGATGTGGACGAAAGCGGCAGCGCGGCCGCGGTGGTATAGCAAAACAAATTTGAACATGCGCGGAAAAAATTTTCCGGCCGGTTTGGCCTCTCCACCCGCTTGCCGCTTCCCAAATGTGAACGTAGCCATAGTCTGCAGCGCAAAACGTCTCTCGTTTGCGATTGCGCCCCTACGGAAGGCTGGTAGTTACTGTTGTGTTGCTGAATCCCAAACCAGCAATTACGAAAGGCTGGTAGTTGCTGTTGTGTTGTGGAATCCCAAACCAGCAATGTACACACGAAAGGGTTGATGCCAGCAGTGAAATTCCACCGACTCGCAACAGAATGCACGAAACAGACAGCCGACAAGCATGGATTACTGCTGTGCGCAGTACAGCGTAAGTAAACTCTTGTTGCAGGCGCTGACAGTTCTCGTCGGAGTTCACGCGTCCTGAGAAATTGATTATGTGCACTATGCACTGAACAAGACCGGAGTTCATTCCTGCATCACTAGTACACCAATCAGTCGAGATTCTGTGAGGTACAAGGCCACTTCCTGTTTGCACCGGCCTAAGTGAAGCAGAAATGACTCGCACGCACTACTTAAAATGCGTACACATGCCATAACTATGCAGTGCGGTGAAATATTCTGTACAATTCTGAATATGTTGACGTAAAGGCAAATTACGGCTGCACGCTCGCACACAGTGGAAGACACAGCGGCCCATGCACTTGCCGCAGGAAATGCAAGGCGACGAAAGCTTCGTAAAAAAAAAAAAAGCATTACTCGTTTTTGCGCGTATTTAAGTTTTCTAGCGCAAAGACGCAGCGAACAAGCTATTGCTATGGGAGTAGGTATAGCCTGGTAACACGTGCATTTTCACTTGTATAGCCGTCCTTGACCTGTGAAACGCACTTCGCCCCGAGGAGGACGACGCCATCTACGCTTAACGGAGATTAACAATTAATGATGTCTTCCCTGATCGATCGGGCGGGTCGTCTCAATGATGCGTTTTCGAAGACTGGTCCATTCAGTGGCGCGATGAGAGACGGTTGCTCCAAACGCCCACTATACCTGTCGTACTTACTGTATTTTACTGAGCTTGCTTTACGTTTTACTTAATGTCTTCACACGCACACGCGAGGGGGGGCGGGGGGGGGGTCCCACGTCTTGATATACATGTATAGAGTGTGCTTAAACTACCGATACTTATTATCGATCACGTCACGTAGTGGAAAGCAGACGCTTGCCCCCTCCTCCCCCCCCCCCCCCCGGTCGGGCCGATGAACCCCCCCCCCCCCCCCCCGAAAAATATTTCTGGCTACGCCCCTGTGAGAGTTAAGTCTTAGCTATATATAGGGGCATACAGTTGTTGTTTTTTTACTTCGTTTTCGTTAATAAAGCATTCATTGGTTTACAAGAAACTTGTGCTGTTATTTTTGTGGATAACAAATTTGCTCGCGCTAGCTGGCCACACTGCTTGCACTGCTGGTTGTCGGTCGTTACCAGACCGCGACGTGCGACGACGAAGGTTTACGAAGGTTACAACTGCCACAGACCAAAGTGTTAAGCAAGTAAAAGGATCGAGAAAACGTGCCAAGCTGCTGTATAGGAAAAGGTTTAGGCGGCAGGGAGAAACACACGACTCTTAAAAACGCAGCTTCTGCGCTTCGTGGTATGCGTTTCTTCCTATCGTGCAGTTTACGCTACTTTCATTATGAACCAACTAGCCCGATATATCTTATTGCTGTAGGTGGATCCCGCTTTCACGTGGTATCATTAATTCCGACTGTAGGGAGAACTCTGCCAGCGAGCGTGAAACGCGCGCAAGCTGCCCGTCCGGACGAGCTCAAGGCTGCGGCGAGGCGAGGCGTCTGCAGTGGAGCGCGATGGAACGGCGCCGTCATCTGGCGGCTGCCCAAAGGAGTGGCGACAGCGGCGGAGAGTCTGAAGCTAGTCCATAGAATACCAACTTAGAGAAGGGAAAGTGTACCTTGCACAGTGGTACTAAAATAAGAAGTGCAGCGCATGGAACTCACTGGGGTACCCTACAGATGGCGCTGTTCAAACAGGAAGCGGAAATCTTATTATTATTATTTTTTTTTTTAGTGCAGAATCGAATACGGCCGCTCTTTACCGGTCGCGTACTCTGGTACGCGCCGCGCTCGCCCGGCTGGCATTGCGGCTTGCCTCAGTGCCTTGCCGCTTCGCTTGTGCGTTCTAATTGCCAGCAGACCAAAGAGCCTCTACTGACGCCCATACAAACAAGCCAGAAGTGAGTGAACAGGACGTACGACTTTATTGGTCGAAGACAAGCAGTCACCTTCTCGTACAAGAGCACAAATAAAATTTGCATGTCGAGATACGCTGGAATTAACGCGAGCTCGTAAACCTTCGTCGTCGCACCTGGCGGTCTGGTAACGAACGACAACCAGCAGTGCAAGCAGATTGGGCAGTGTGTCCCACCTGTTTGCACCGACGGTCGCCGTTGACGATGATAAACTTGCATTGCGAAGCAATCGGCTCACGCGGGCATCTGCTGCCGCAGCCAATACAGCGACATCGACTACCCAGCATTTTAGCGTTAACTCCCTTCCAGCCTGCATGTTTCTTTTCTTTCGGGGGCCGCTAATATGTGGCTCGCACTTGGTGCCCCACTTTGTCTCAATATGGACAAGTCGGTTTCTTGGGCATCACCTTCAGCAGCCACTTCTGTGGGCCTTTCCACCCATGTGGCTATCAACTTCATACACTTCGGACCATGTAAGCATGTATGCTGCTCTCTGTTGACGCCAAATCACGGCCGATTAACGAAGGCCACAAGCAAAATTTGCACACGGTTGCAGCAGGCAAGGACGGAATGGGGAGCACCAATCACGGTGCGTGGAAATTGGGAGTCTATGTACGGACTGCAGGAGCAGGTGCTTACCTCGAGAGACTGCTTCCCAATGCAATTTACCAGGCCCCCCAAATCCGGAAAACGTACCACACCGACCACGACCAAGTTTCTGCAACCAGATTCTGCAATGAACCACTTCAGTGTATCTTGTGCAAAAACCCAGGCTATTGAGCAAGAAGAGCAGTCCTGAACGAGACCAGGAATTAAATATGGGAATGAGAAAGCTTGCATTCAAGAAAGCCACTCTGTTTTCAAGTAGTGAAGGCCAATAACATTAAGAAAAGTGAAATGCACACGGTGCAAGGGTTAATGCAAGACACATGCCGATGCCGCATCTGCTATTTCAGGAGAGGAATTTAACATGGCAACGTAAAGTAGAGAGTACTGCTAGAAAGATGTTATGCTAATAGACAATGACGGGCCTTAAGTATGAGCAAAGAATCAGTTCACCTTTGTTTGGATAAGGAAGAAGAATGATATCTAGCAAGAATGGGGAATGAAAAAGCTTGTATTCATGGAAAAAAATTATACTTGGCCAAAATTGAATTTGATAAGGCCAGGAATCTGTTAAGGAAGGGCAAACTGATACAACTCTTTTGCCCAGCGTCGTCCATGCTTGTTCAGAGGTTGCAGGCGCATCTGCACACGAAGAATTTCTTTTGTTGAGGTACTTGGATGACTCTGCCAATATCCGTGCTGGTGGAATGATGGATGATGCTCTTTTCAGTCTTGATACAGTCCTACGTAGACTTGGTATCTCATCCAAATACTTCTGGATCCGCTTCTTTTTTCGTGGTGTAAAAGCCTTGCAAGTTAGGCTCCAGCCCCTTCCTGTTGGTGTAGATATATGAGGGCTCCTGTGACGAGGGCCAAGATGTGCTTGGTGGAGATCTGTTGGGGCAAAACAGTAACACACGAGATGCAGCAGAGATTAGCCAAACTTGTGTAGTGCTTTGTATGTTTCAATCAATTATGCTGCACCGTAAATATCAACAAACATACATAACATCTGCTACAAACAAATGACAATGTATCTCCAGACTAGCAAGCCAATACACCGTATATCAAGCTAAACCCGGTGTTACCTTGTAGTAGCAGCAAAAGTCCACACGATGGCCTTGAAGTAGGCAGTAGCTTCTCTTTAATGTGTGTATTGTGTTGCTTTACAGTGGTGCTGTCCTTACTGGATGTCTGTAACAGAAATTTTGACGGCATCAGTAATTGAAAAACACAATTTGGCAATATTGACACGCATACTTGTTAATCTTTCACCGGTGGCCGCTTTCCACCGGCTAACAAATGTTAAACGTTATCGCTCGGCGTAGGACGCGCCTGTTTCAGAAGTTTCTAGAACGTTATCGATGCTTCTTTCCGTTGCCTGTTCTCACCGAAGCTTATGTTATCTGATTGTCTGACCGACGCGAATTGTCTAGAACTTTCTGGAAGACCCGCGGGCATCAGGGATTAATATGGAACCTTCGATGACTCAGGTATAAAAGCCGACGCGTTTCGCAGCTGATCAGATTTTCGACGATCGCCGACTGTGTTCGCCGCTATCGTTGTGCTTTGAGTGTAGCTTGCTTTTGTGGGCACAGGTTCGCCCAATAAACAACCAGTTTCGTCATACAAAGTTTTACGACTGTTTTCTTTACCGTCACTACTACGGGACAATATCAAATGCAAAAAGCTATGACGTACATATATATTGTAATGGTTTGTGACAGCAGAACACATACAAATGTACACGGTTTGTTCTAGGGTGCTTCATCAGCATGTTAATTAAATATTGGTACTGTCCATAAAATTTATGTCCGCCTAACTACAATGCGTGTCAACACCTTACGTATTATTAGGATCACAAATGAGACCATTTTTGCGCCCATTTATACACTAGAAGAGATCACACTGCTGGTTCCACAAGCAAAGGCATGAAAGACATAAAGCTGATACATTCGTTTTCTGCACGAACGTGATGCACCGCTTCACTACTGCAAAATAAATGACCTAAGGTAAACCAAAGGGAAAATGAGACATCAGCCCAAATGTAGCAATGGCTACAAAGGAAAGCCATACGGGTTCCTCAAAAGAAAGCCTCGTAGTTGAAGAAAAATTCGCCCTGGTCCTGGACTCGAACCCGGGACCACCGCCTTTCCGGGGCAGCCGCTCTGAGCTAACCAGGCTGCTGAGCTAACCAGGCGGCTAGCAGATGGCAGGGCGAAGTCGAATTTGTCAACAACTCGAAGCAAAGGCAAGTGTTTGACGTAATAGTTCAGCGGAAACCCGCTAGGTGGAGAGAAGTAATTAAAGGGAAAATGAGACATCCACCTAAATGTAGCAATTGCTACAAAGGAAACCCATACGGGTTCCTCGAAAGAAAGCCTCGCAGTTGAAGAAAAATTCGTCCTGGTCCGGGACTCGAACCCGGGACCACCGCCTTTCCGAGTAAACCAAACTGAACAGCCAGAACATCGGAACCATCAAGTATAAAATATGGGTGAATTATCATGCGTGCAACTATTTATTACATTCAAATCAGTACTTTCACTTCAATTTGCCAAAGCGTTATTCGGTTTTGTAGTCGAAATAAGTTTTCGGCGGACTCGAAAAAAACAGAAATATACATTGACCAGGCTACTCAGTCGCCTATAGCCACGGCTACAACGAGATAAACATGTGACGTGCGTTCCGATATCGCTCTTTCGTGATTGTGGGTGTTACGACGGCCTCGCCACTAAATGTTCATTTCAGGAATGGCAACGGACCTGACCAGGCTTCTATTGACTATATATACGGTATACTATATTGACCAGGCTACTCAGTCGCCTATAGCCACGGCTACGAGATAAACATGTGACGCGCGTTCCGATATCGCTCTTTCGTGATTGTGGGTATTACGACGGCCTCGCCACTAAATGTTCATTTCCGGAATGGTAACGGAGGGTCTTGACTCGTTCGCGAACTTGTCTTCGCCTGTGAATTAACGAGACGAATATTAAATAACGATTTAAGCAGCAATGTTGAACGACTCACCGGTATTTCCATTTTCAGTCGCAGCAGAATCCGGCTCCCGTTTCGATGCATATATGTTCCGCATGGTTCACGACCAAAACCTAGCTTTCAGCTCGCAAACACGTCACTTCACCACAAGTTAAATAACGCGATGTGTCAAAGCGCAATAAAGTGGTTTTAGCACAAATAAGCAACCAGCATAAGAGTACCAACCAATGAATCCGTGCTTGCGGTGTACCCGAAAATACCGGTAACAATTTTAAAGCCAGGCGAGAGGTCACGTGGGAGGTCAATCATGATGAACGTTATTTTGTGTTTATAATGACAAAAAAGCAATAGTGTTACTACTCAAGAGTAGCATGTATAATTAGGAATAATAAATATGTACTCTTTGTCATAAAATAAAAACACTTCGATAAGTGTGGGAGTAAGTTTGTAGGTTGAAATTGCGCTTACTACGGCGCCTCTAGCGGGAGACGACGGAACCACCGGGACAACTTTTTGACGACGTACTACGCTTGGTTTATTAGCCGCGCCCACGCGGTCGATTTTATTGCGATAGCAATTATATGGACACTTCCACCGTATTTCTGCCGTCGGCGTCGCCGTCGTCGTCGTCGTCGTCGCCGTGAGGTTCCGTATAGATAAAATCTCTGCCGCGCGCCGTATGCCCGAGCGGAAGCGTGCGGGGACGCGCGCTATCACGGAGAGCGAACGCACTCAATCTCCCACGCGCAAGCAAGGCAGCGGGAAGCCAGCGCCGGAGGGAGCGGGGGGAGGGGGGGGGGCGCACTTCCACTCTGCCAACAACCGCGCTCGTCGCTCGCTCGCACCGTCTCTTATCTCCACACGGCTCTGACCTTTACGCGCGGTGTATTCGCCGCTCAGTTTCCGTTGAAGCGATAGACCGCACGTACCTTCGCCGCTGCGGCGTATCCGCTTGCTGCCAGAGTTTTGACGGTCGTTGTTTGCAGTCATTCAGTGTGACCTATTCATGTTTGTGCGCGCTCACACCACGCTTGTTCATTCAGTTAGTAATAGTCGGGCCACATTTTCCAACGCACGCTACACATGCAATGCTGCCCGGATCGGCAGTGCAGCGCTACAGGTGTGTTCCTTCGCACGCGCTGCCCACGGGAAGCGCTTCTCATCAACACCACCGTTTCACACGCGCCTTCTCGTGGTCATCGAGTATCTCTTCATGTCGGTCTACTTACGCCGCAGCACACCTGCTTACTTAATCAGGTCATGTTTACTACAATTCATATTGCTGCCAAAGCCGCTCACCTTACGTCGTATGACATTGCTTTGTTGCTATCGCATTCATTGCTTCGCCCTTAGGGCGAAACTGTGACATTTTTTTTTCGCCCTCTGTGGTCATTTGTTGAACTTGAGAGTGTAAGAGCCCTGGCTAGTCTAGTTATAAAAAGTAGCGACACTTCCGCCTCCGCCTTCCCTTCTCCTTTCTCCTTTCTTTCGCGCTCCTTTCTCGACCGTGGCGCCACCTACACCGCAGCATGAGATCAGAGGTCCGAGCAAGGTTGGAAGTTAAGCAGCGAGTGGTATGTAGACTTGCTTTGGGAGCACACGGAAATACACCAAATCAGGGGGCACAGGGTGACATAGGATGGACGTCATTCGAGGGCAGGGAAGCCAGCAGAAAGATAGAATTTGAGCAGCGATTGAGAGAAATAGCAGAAAAGCGGCGGGCAAGGCATGAGGAATGTTGACACAAAATGGAGGAAGCCAACCATAAAATTGTCAATTTGGACTGCAGGAGGAGTGCAAACCAGGCAACAGCGGTTAAGAAAAAGGTTAAAGAAACAGAGCGGGGTCTGTGGAAAACAGGGATGCAGACGAAATCAGCACTGGGAATATACAGAACTTTCAAGCAAGAAATTGCCAAGGAAAATGTTTATAACTCTAGGGGAAGCTGTTTGTTGTTTGAAGCCAGGACGGGAGTATTGCGGACCAAGATGTTACCGAGTCCAGTACCAAGGTTGTGCGCTGCGTGTGGAGAAGAGGAAACGGCTGAACACCTCATACTTTCCTGTAAAGGGCTTATCCCTACAGTGCAAAGCAACGGGGCAGATTTTTTCAAAGCATGGGGTTTAGGGACAGTGGAGGCAAAATAGACTTTAAGCGGGTAGAAATAACCAAACGGCCGTTGATGGCTAAAATCCAGGCAGGGGTGACCCACCACAAAGTACAAATTATGTTAATAGTCATGGCTAGGTGGCGTACACCTCATCCATCCATCCGAGACACGTGCACTTGTTTATCTTTCACCGTTGACCCACAGAGAAAGAAATTCAACAAGAGGGGACACTCCCATAGAGCCCAGCGGCCCAATTGACAGCAGCGCGCCAAGCGGTCGGCATAGATCACTTTCGGCTTTGGGCACGCGTATTTTGAACGCTATAGCTAGCACGCCCGCTGCGTTTTTTTTTTTTTTTTTTTTTGTCCGACCGCGCACGGCCTTCGTGCGCAGTCGGTTTATTATTTGGTAAAAATGATTGCGAACGATCTTGTCAAGTCCCATCGAATCTGTGCCACGTGCAATTTCACAAAGTAGACGCAAGACTCCTTGTGAAATGCGGAAATATTTATTTTGCTCTATATAAAAGCTCGTTCCGCGTTTTTTGTGTGTTCATCCAACGTTGTGACCCCAGGCAAGCAGTAGTTCCCGTATGAAGCTCCACCGGACGGCATCAGCTGAAAAAAAAAGTAAATTACAAGCAGGTTACAAGCATGTAACAGCACGTTACAAGAATGTGTCATTTGGTGGTTAGATATCGGAATACTGCCTGTAGAGGCGAAACACGCGAAAGCAGTAAATGGGCGGCGTTACAAACAAAAGAAATTCGCTTTTACATACCCGACTCATCCCAAACAATGCCATAAAATATAAAAACATCTGATTTCCATGCAAGCATTCCCCCATTTCTGGGCATTATTTCCTGCACTTAGCACAAATACACGGGCGACTTCGCGTTTCCTAAACTTGGCCTCGGGCAACGCGATGGTATACGCTAGATACAAAGACGAGCGGCAAGAGGCCCCCAGCCGGACCATGCTAGACGTTCGCAGAATGCCTTCTACTCGCACTCAAGACAAATGCGTGGGTGCAAAGACTGTTTTCAGTCCTTTAGAAGACGGAATTTCCGAATTACAAGTTTCTGATATGTTCCTCGGCGTTATCTTTCGCGCGTTCTGCCGGCGCCAGCAACACACTCCCATGTTATCACTCTTGGCAATCGCCCATCGCGTTTTCGACAGGCGTGAGTACCGAAAGAAGGTATATGTTGTTGCGTGGCCACAAAAAATGTCACAAACTTGTCCCTCTAAGATTCATTACACGTCAAAATAGCTTTGTCACCACAGCCGAGCGGCTTATCGCTAACTGCGCCACAGCGCGCTGTGCGGCCAGCGTGCCTCAAAAGTACCCCAAAAAGTAACGAAATTACTTTTCAGCAATGTCTGGCGTCAGAGAAAGTGGCACTAAGTTATGGTAACATGCTTTACGCTGCGCACCACGACCGAGTTGGTTCTCACTAGAGTGTACTAGAATATGGTCGAGTGGGACGAGCGGCTGGGGCGGCGCATGCTTTCCCGTGAGGCGCCCGACGTGGAAAAATACTATGGCGGCGCTGCGAGCGAACTGGATTGGGCCGCATCAAGGTCGCGCCGTTGGAAACTGCTGGCGATACTGCTCGGCAGGGTCATTCGTACTACTTCGCGCGCTGGTAATTTCGTTCAGACCGCTCAAATGGTGTTCATAATTGCATATGATATGCATTTATGCCTTAAGAATAATTTTATTTATTTATTTTATTTTATTTTTTTAATGCCGCTCGGTGATTGCACGTGCATTGCGGTCGCAGTGTATGCTTTCATTCTACTTAAGTTATTGTACGGTTCCCTTTGGAGAACAAATATTTTTCTCGTTATTCAAGCAGCATGTATCTCTCCTGTGTATTGGTGCGCATATAGTTTTCCATCAGTATGCCTTGCGACACGTAGACAAAGACACATATGTAACCTTCCTTCTTGCCGCTTCAAACAAACGGAACATATATTTGCCCCATCCGGCGCCTTGTACTCAGATATACGGGAAGTATTGCTAAAAAAAAAAAAAAAAAACTGCAGCACAACATTCCATTCAAGTTTCCGCCTTCCTCGCGTAAAGGAATGCGGAGTAATTGATACTGAGGTCAGACCTCCAGCGCCGAAGACGGTTTTAGTCATTTTATATGCTAATCTTTGGCCGTAAGGCGTACGTGCAATTTTTTTTCCCCAGTCAATACTTCAAAAAAAAAAAAAGGTGGGGGGGGGGGGGGGGGGGGGCAGGTAGCTTTGTCCTTCGGCTTTTTTCTCGCCGTGTAAACACATTAAATTATTAATGAGTCCGAAAAACGTTGTTACGCTTATCCTATATCTCATACATAAACGTAATGGCGTTCCCAACTGCATGTCCGCTCGATCGAATGACCAGCTTGTATATTATAAGCGGCTGAGTGGGCCTCTTCTCTGGATAATTGTTGGCGCAGCACACAACACAGCAGCTGCACTGACAGTCGTTGCTCGGTCCTTTGCACGGGGCCCCAACGCTCTCCGAAGAAAGCTTCTCAGGCGGGTGGTATTGAGAATATGAGCCCTCTGGAGCCATGCACGCGCGTACACCCGGCTCGATCTTGAAAAACGTTAAGCTGCGCGTGCGTCGTTTTATTCGAAATGCCGAATGTTTTCACACTCCTTACGTACCTTCGTTTCGTGTCACTGTTACACCTTGTCCGATTTGTGGCGCGCCTAGGTAGGGTAGCTTAGCAATATACTAGCGGTACAAAGTCTAAAATTCAATATGTACTCCGCGTTTCCGGTTAGCAGTCTCCCCCGAAAGAGCGATCGATGGGCAAAGAGCAGAAGAGGTGTTCACATGCATGTTTATCTGCGTCCGGTAAAAGGAGACGCTCGGGCGCAGCAATTATCGGCATGCCTTTTGCAAGGCCAGATCCGCCTGTTGTTGCTCCATGCTCCTCCTCCAGCAAAGGCGCAAGCACCTTTGCAGTTTCCGGTAGATGCTGCAGATTTCACGGCACCACCATGCCGAAAGGCAGGCAGCGGCACTGCTACGCTCCTGGATGTCGTACTGGTTATGCCGGTGTCAAAACTGCAACGAAACTGTCTTTGTTTAGCGTGCCTAAAGATGAAGAACGCAGAAAAGTCTGGGAGAAAAATCTTCATCGAATGGACAAGCCCCTCGACGAGAACTGTTCTGTGTGTGAGCTGCACTTCGAGGAGTGGTATATTCTCCGTGACTATGTGCATATTGTGGACGGCAGAGAGGTGAGGATTCCACGGGGTATTCCGATGCTGAGGAGTGACGCAGTGCCGACAATCCTTCCCAATGTTCCGAAGTACCTGACCACGAAGGTGCCATCTAGACGTGAACCTACAAAACGAGAGGCGTCCGCGGAAAGTGAAGTTGCCAGCAAAAAGAAGAAAGGTGATCAGGATAATCAGGACCCATGCACCAGCGCGGACTTGCCGGAGCTGATCGAAGATATTTCGCCAAACCTTGACTGTGAAAACGTGCACAACTTAATCACGCCATCAGAATATTGGTCTAAACATCGATTTCCATCATTCGAAGGCGTTGTGTATGCGCTGTCCGAACTACAACCCTCATCTGGCACTGTCACCTCTGAGAGGTCAGTGATTTTCTCTGTCAGCGAGGCTCAAGAAGCTTCATTCAAGACATTTCTGATCGGGAGAACGGTAACTGAAGGAACTGTAAGGACGGTTTCAGAAGCGGAGAGAGCATTATATTGGGCTTCTAAACTACTGAAATGCCCTGGTGCAATGTCCTCCACTGCAATGAGGACAGAAGATTTGACGAACGCCCTTCGAAGCAAAATTACCCTGGTTGGCGGTACTTTCCACAACAAGGAATGCACAGGGATTGCAGCAACAGAGGGTAAGCTTCAAGCGATCGGCAAATTTTCGTACATTGTAATTTATTGAAGTGCCATATTTACGTTGTGACCAATACATTTGCAAAATGGCGCAGCTTTTAAAAGTCAGAAGATGCACGTGATGCACACGTGCGCTTATTCCAGTCGGGAATTCTCGCTTTAAATTAGTGCATTTAGAACATTTCATAATTTTGTCTTACATATACGTTGTGAATATCTATATGCATGTGCCCTTTGATTTAATTACCTAGAAGTGCATGACCATTCTTCGCGCCACGCAGTTAATAAACACGGTTTATTTCACTCTAATATTGTTGCCTTCGATCATTGTCCCTGATCAATATTACACCAACAAGAAGCGCGCCTAAAATGACACGATATCAATAAAGTTTTCTTACATAGCTTCATGTTGCAGATATATGAGACTTATTACCTGTTACTTTTAGAATACAATGTTAAAAACAGTAGTTCACCTGGCTAAAAATACATTTGGTACCGGCTGACAAAAGTCATGGGTGCACCAAAGCAATTAAAACATAAAAAAATGTACTGCACATACGATCTGCGACAAAAACTAAGCGTCCGCCTGCGCCCGCGTAGCGAACGCGCGCTCGCTAGCAGACGACGCGCTTGACAACGACAGCAAAATTAAAGACGTCCTGTTGTATAATCTATGTCTAAAATATATATGCTTGGCAAAATGGTGTAAACATAAATTTTCAGTTGAAATAAAGCACTATTTTAAGAGCGTACTATGTGCGATCGGCCTCGGCGCCCGCAGCGAAAGTACGTTGAATATGCCGCGGAGCGCGTCTCCGCCCCAATCCAGTTCGCTCGCAGCGCCCTCGCATAATTTTTCCACACGCGGCGCCTCAGCGGGAGGGCGCCGTTCGGCCCACTCGACCATTGTCTAGTACACTCTAGTTCTCACTAACTGCGTCACGGCGCGCTGTGCGGCCAGTGTGCCTAAAACCCCTCAATAAAAAAAAAGTAGCGACATCTTTTGAAGATTGCCGCTTTCCTCCTCTCCTGCCCGTTCTCTCGGCGCTCGGCCCTCCTATTGGCCGAATGCTGTCACGTGCTCTCGCGCGCTTTTTTTTCTTGCTTGTTTTTTCCTCCCGCCGCCATCGCGGTGCCAGACCATTGCAAGCCGTGTATGGAGGCACCACGCATCGCGTCTCCTTTGCGCTTTTAAGGCGTAGTGTTCGCGATGCCGTGTTCCTCGGCATTCGGGTGCAGAACACGCGAAACAGACGGCAAGCGACTCTTCCGGATTCCATCAACGAAGCGAGACGCGGCGCAGAGGAAGGTCTGGTTTCAAAGAATCAGCCGCGCTGATTTCAAACCAACACAATGGTCCCGACTGTGTGAGGTAAGCGAGCGATTCTTCAATGATCCCTAATCTCATATGCTGCCACTTGCGGTGTGAGGCTTCGTTAGTTTTTCTCCCTCCTAAGTGCCGCACTGTTCGCGCTGCATGTTCGCGCTGCATTTGCAACTTTCGTGGCCGGATTTCATCTTGTCCTCAAACGCACGTAGTTTTTGTTGACTCGGTTATACAATCCATGGCGTTGTGTTTGTGTGGCCTGAATGTATGCGAACGGCACGTTTTGAGTGTATCACAGTATGTTACGAAGCGGTGACGGTACGTAGGGAAAAATGGGCGCTTACCTGCGGAAAGACGATTAGGGCTATTTAGTTAGGGCGACTTTGCGCCTTCAGCAAAAACTCAACTCGGTGGTCGGCGAAGATCAATGTTCTTGTCGCTAAAACTTGTCGCTATCGTCCTAGATCCTCGAGGACCGATAACTATCTCGAAAATGGTAGAAAGTGCTGCTCGTGAAAAGTGTGCTCAGTATTCTAGTCGTGTATCGCGTAGCAGAACAAGAGATAAGGACCTGAGCTGGCGGCGAGCTGAAAAAGGAGAACGGTATAGAAGACTTCCTGGCGATATGTAGCAGAACAAGAGATAAGTACCTGTGCTGGCGGCGAGTTAAAAAATGAACACCGTATACAAGACTTCCCGGCGATAATAACTTGTGCCGGGAATGTTGTGTTAAGCCTTATACTTGAAGGAGCGAGGTTTTACGGTGACCTTGTTTTCTGATTTCACGTTTGCGCAGGATCACTTCACGGATGATCAATTTGAGCCGGTGATTCTGCAGAGCTGTGGCACAAAAAAATTGAAGCGTCAAGCCATTCCATCGCTCTTCGTTCATCGGAAGCAGCTGAAGCCGAGGAAGCCGCCTGCCAAACGTAAGAATACACCGTGCACTTCAAAGACATTACCGTCTGCTGGCAGCAATGCTATCCCCATTGCAACACCCTTGATTATAGAGTTAACTCATTCCTGCGCGGCTTTGTCAGTGGCCAGGACAAACCTGGATGTTAACTCATTCCTGCGTGGCTTTGTCAGTGGCCAGGACAAACCTGGATGTTAACTCGTCGTTCCTGCTCTGCATTTGATAAGATAGTAGATACAATACGCAGGGTAGAATTTCTCGGACCCGCGCACAGCACATGCAAGCGGCAATATGATCCGCAAAAGCATCCTCGCATACACCTGTAAGATGACCGCTGCCGCGCTACTCAAGTCCGCAAAAAAAGAAGAAAAAATGTGTGGAGTAGTGTAAGGCTTCCTGCAAGCGAGCGAAGCCACTAGCCTCATTGTCGACGGACCGCTTCCGCCGAATAATCGGTAGCTCACTAGTCAGTGAAACCTGTAAGACAACTGCGTATATACAGCTGGCGCGAAAGGCATATCGTAAGGCAAGAAAAATAAGTCGCAATGTTTAGGTTCATTTATACGCAAAACGTTTTAGTTTTCGCGGGAAAGAATTAAAAAAAAATCAATGTCTGTTAACTTAATTTCTCTATTTTTTTCGATGTTCGTGGCAGCTAACATTCGGCATAAATACTATAGCATGACGTATGGTGACGTGTTTCCTGTTGCCAGTTTTTGCCAAGTGTCCCCCCTTGTTGAATTTCTTTCTTTATGGTTGACCGCTTTGCACCGACTAATAAATGTTAAACGTAATCGCTAGGCGCAGGACGCGCCTGCATGTATCGGAAGTTTCTCGAACGTTATCGATGCGTCTATCCGTTGTCTGTTGTCACCGACGCTTATGTAATCTGATTTTTTGAGTGTCGCGAATTGTGTAGTACTTTCTGGAAGACACGCGGGCACCAGGGATTACTCTGGAACCTTCGATGACTCGTGTATAAAAGCCGACGCGTTTCGCTGCTCATCAGATTTCGACGATCGCCGACTGTGTTCGCCGCTATCGTTGTGCTCGGCAGACGCTTCTCGGGCGAAAATGGCGATGGAGCGCGATCGTAAGCAAAAGCAGCCAGCGCTTGGCGGCACCACGGCACACGTGATGCCATTAAGTCCCAACCACAGGCATGCGGCATGCTTCAGCACGCGCCGACAAGCGAACGCGTCGCTTCGCGTCGGCTGGAGGAAAAGGGCGCGCAACCTCAGGATACAAGCTCTGACGCGCGCCGACGCTCGCTCCTCGGCTTCGGTGCACTGTTGCTTGACCATTTTGTCTTCAACCGTCTAAGTGCATCCTAAAACAGCCTGCTGTAAACTGAGCTTCAAACAATAAGTTAGTTATCTGTATGCTATTTTAAATATAAAATAAAACACGTTTGATTAATGAATGTACGCCTGCCGCAACAGTTTCCTTGAAGTAACATAACTGCACAAGCTATCGACATCAGGGATTGCGTTCGCCTTGTCTGCAAGATCGCTTTGCAAACACCTGCACGAGTATGGCATGCCACATCAATAGCCCTCGTAAGATCTTTTTTTTTTTTTTTTTTTTTTAGTTCGTTGCACAGCCAACTACGTAAGAATTAAGTTTGCAGTCTCTATGGTTGTTGGTGAACGAAAGAAACGCGTAAGTGGGTCCTGAGAAAATCAGCAAAAAAAAGACACACTTGTGGCGCTCACAGAGAGACTTTAGAACAGCTAAAATTTACCAATTTCATAGCTTATCCCCTGATTCTTGTTTGTCTAAGCTTTCCCATGGAACATTTATTTAATTTTTCTAGGTTGTTTTGAAGCATCAACACTGCATTGGGAGGCCTTCACATTGAGCAGCATTGAGTGTATTGCTAGAAATGTTTTCACTGTGTTAAGGCCATGTTCTATTGTAACTGGTTTCAACATGTGAAGTCTGTCTTTCTCGGCATTAACGAAATAACATACCACAAATACTACAAACAGGGAATCTCAGAGTTCTAATAGGTTTCTTTTGCTGCCCTTTGGCAAGTCGTACTATTGAAGCACTTATTCAAATGTATGGGGCACAATATGAAAAATATATGTAAACAGGTTATGTTTAAAATTTATACACTTCAAGTCAGCACACACATACACAAAAGAAATCCCAGCTTGTTTGTTTTCAGCCTACAATGTTGTATTGATTGAGAAAGACATTCAATTTGTGCTGTGAGGCATGTAACAATTGCTGTGCCATATTATTTTATTGCAGAAAACTGGACATCGTAGCCAACCGTTATTAAACCTCGGAAGAAATTCATGGCATAATGCATATGATCAAGCAAACAGTGTTTTATTACACTTGATTGATGCTTTAAAAAACTGTCACACTATAACAATATTGCACAAAAGCTACTGAACTAAACTAATATACTGGTACATACTTGAAAATCAATTTCATACTACAACAACGATAACCAATCAATCATGATTATTATAGGGCCCAGGAACAGCTAGAGGGCCTTCGTGCTGGTGCACTTAAAAAGCAATATGCGACACAAAATCTACAGAGAACACAAATGTGGAAGACAGAACAAAGCGAGATAGAGAAACAAATAGAAAATGAAAACAAGGAAGCGTAAACTGCAGTTAATCATACATGATTATCCACATATACACAATACATAGGAAATGAACTCTGAAATATGTCAATGCAGGCACAATTCTTATGTTTTTTGGAGTCGAGCCATATATAGGACAGTCTTTCATAGAACAAGGCCAGGCAGAAAGTGCGGAATGTTACCTGGTGGTTACTGTTGCAGCACGAAAAATTGTGCAGCTTTGGGAAAGTATGATGCCGTGCACAACCTTATACAGGAACGAAAAGGTCTGATTTAATAAGTCTTGAAGGGGTGAGGTTTAAGGGAGTCAAGAGGTGTGTCATATACTTGATACACCGAAAAGACGCAACACACCAAGGAAAAAAAAACAGGCGAAAAGAAAGAGCGTCAGAGGTGTGAGTTGAGGTACATTTGAGAGGGCGTCATCTAGAGCAGGAATTTGCTCTAGATGACGCGCTTGCTCACACACACACACACACAAACACGCTTGCTCACTTGCAGAGCACGTCACACGCACATACAGGGCAACAACTGGGGAGTCGACGGTGCACAATGCACAGGAGTGCCGGTTCAGTACGGTCGCAAGGAAGGGGAGTCCTAATGGCCAGGGGGTGGAGGCAAAGCTCTGTATAAGCATGGAGTTGCCGTGTTGGACCGTACAGGTGTGATGGGGCTCAGGCTGTCCTGATGGCTTGTTCAGACGGACAGAAGAAATATAAGTGTTTGCAGCACCACACAGCACCCTTCAGAATAGACGGACAAGTGCAATGTTGCGCTGGTATTGCAGGGTGCGCCACTTAAAAGCTTTGAACTGATCCTTGTAGGCTGGCATGAGCTTGCGACGATCGAAAAGGTGGGAGTAGAGGGTGCGCGTTGCCCGGCGCTGAACAAGCTCAAGTTTGTCAGCGCGGCGAGTTTGGTACGGGGACTATAGTGCTGAACAGTACTCAAGCTGTGGCGGTATGAGAGAAGTGTAGAGTGCTCAGAAAACCTCAGGTCCCCAGGGAAGGGAGACACAGGGCACAAATCCAAGAATGCAACGAGCTTAGTGACTTGTGCAGAAAAGTCGAGAGAAAGAGAGAGGGAAATAGATGAGAGGAAAGGCAGGGAGGTTAACAAGACGCACGTCCGGTTTGCTACCCTGCACTGGGGAAAGGGGGTATAGGGATGAAAAGAGAGAGAAAGGAAATAGAGCAGTTTCGCGCACATTTGAAGCTTCGCACGAAGTCTACAGACGGTCGCCAAGACCTGTCGACTTGAGGTAGTGCAACAAGGCTTTCGTGGCTTTCTTCAAGGCTTTCGTGGCTTTCTTCAAGGCTTTCGTGGCTTTCACCCACGACACGGGTGGCAGCGGCGGTGGTGAAAGGACGCTTCGCTTATCTGTTCTTTTTTGCCTATCCAGACGTCCGGAAAGCTGCTGCCGTGGCTGCGGAACTGCGTGCTGATTGACGTCACTGACCTCGTGCAAGTGTTGTCGCACTTCCGGTGCCGAAACTGCGACTGGACACACGGGTGGCAGCGGCGGTGGTGAAAAGACGCTTCGCTTATCTGTTCTTTTTTGCCTATCCAGGTTGGTTCTGACTTCTGGGCAGGCGGTGCTTCACTGTTCGTGCATTGCTGGAATCGTCGCGCCTGCTGCTGCTTTCCTAAGCGACGTTTTTTTTTTTTTTTAAACGTGTTCCTCAACGTTAAATTTCCTCCACCCACCAGACGTCCGGAAAGCTGCTGCCGTGGCTGCGGAACTGCGTGCTGATTGACGTCACTGACCTCGTGCAAGTGTTTGTCGCACTTCCGGTGCCGAAACTGCGACTGGACACACGGGTGGCAGCGGCGGTGGTGAAAGGACGCTTCGCTTATCTGTTCTTTTTTGCCTATCTAGGTTGGTAAATTCGCTTATTTTTTCTGTTTAACGCTACGTTACCGCTACCGCCGTTGCCACCGTGTTCTCTGCTTTGCTCAGTGCTGTGTGCTATATATGCCTTTTGGCAAAGTGAGTGCTGCCGTGTATTTCTGGACCACGGAACATGGCCAACAGATGTCAGTCCTGCGATGAGCCCCTCCCACTTGACGGCTGCGTCCTGAAATGCAGCGAATGTGAGTCCTCTTATCATATCGGTAATTGTTCTGGCTGGTCGGAGTCAACATTCAAGAGCAAAGGCGAGTGCGGCCGCAAGGCATGGTGATGCATTACTTGCCGTCCATCAAAAGCCAACGGTGGGGACAAAACAACGTTAATGCTGAGCTAACTATCTGTCTGGCAGATATAACTAGGAGGCTTGATGCTCTGGCTGGGTTGCCAGCTCAAGTTGGGGGGATTAAGGACTCAATTGAGCTATTGTCACAGAAGTACGATGACATCCTGAACCGACAGGGTTAAACAGGAGCAGGACGCTCCTGCTCCTGTTTAGTAGCTTGAGCAGGCGTGTAGGCAGATTAGAAGCGGTTTCCACTTCAAATGACATTCAGCAACTGAAAGCGACTGCAAATGATCTTTAGTTTCGCAGTAGGAAACTAAACATAGAAGTACATGGCATTCGAGCTGCGCCAAACGAGGATTTGCTGTGTAGGTTGAATGATCTGGCTAAGACTGTTAAACTACCAGAGCTGACGGGGAATGACATAGGCGCTATTCACAGACTACCATCAAAGCCAAACAAAACGCCTGGTATTATTGTCCGATTTGCCCAGCAGTCAACCCGCGATAAGTGGCTGGAAAAACGGAAAGCCCTAAGGAATGATTCATCGGGTGTCTCGATCACTGAGAACATGACCCAACATAACAGAGAGCTGCTCCGCTGCGCAAAGGATTGGGCAGAGCGTAATGGCTACCGTTTTTCATGGCATTGTAACGGCAAGATTCTTGTAAGGAAAAGAGAGGGTGATAGCGCCGTTGTCATTCGTTGCGCGGCTGACCTTGATAAACTGTGATATGCTTTTTTTTACCGGGCACTGTATTCTGATATTTCTTTTAGTAGCCCTCTCACCATGCTTCCTTCCTCAACTGCGCAGGTAGACGTTATAAACCTTAAAAACTTCTATGATACTGGCTGCCAAAAATGCCTAAATTGTGTCCATTTTAACCTTAGATCTGGTAGAAATAAGCAGGATCAACTCGATTATTTTTTTAGTGAAGCGAAAGTACGCTTTGATGTTGTGATGTATTCAGAAACCTGGTTTGCCTCGGAAGAGGACGTGTTTACATTTCCAACATATAAATCCTATTACATGAACCGCAAAGGCAAAAGGGGTGGTGGCGTAGCAATGCTAATCTCCAACTTAATTGATTCTGAGCTAATCTCAGAATTCTGCTGTATTACTCCTTTTTATGAAACGCTTGCTATTAGATGTGGTACTTCAGTTTTTTGTGTTTGTTACCGCCCTCCCTCAAATAATGTCCGTTTGTTTTTCTCCTTTTTGAACTCTCTGTTAGAATTCATCAGTGAAAGAAAATACGCTCTAATTCTAGGTGGTGACTTCAACATCAACATGTTAGCTGATAGCAGTGCTAAATTAGAACTCGAATCGTTGTTAAACTCTCATTCTTGTAAAAATTTTATAACTTCCCCCACGCGAATCACTCCACAATAGACAACACTTTTAGATCTGTTTATAACCAATTTTGATCCCTCGTTTGTTAAGGCTGGCACTTTAGTTCATAATATTAGCGACCACTTGCCTATATTTATGTGTGTCAGTCAATTCACTAACACACCTAAACCACTGCATTCGGAATTTTCATACAGACTAATTACCCCAGAAACACTATCCGCTTTTAGAGACCGCTTAGGCAGAACAAACTGGAACGAAGTATTCGCAACGAGCGACCCCAACTTGGCATACGATTTGTTTATGAAGAAGTTTTCTGAATTATACTTCGCATGTTTTCCCGTCAAGACTTTTAAAATCTGCAAAAAAAGTCGAAAACCTTGGGTAAATAATCCCTCAATCTTATAAGAAAGCGGGACCATTTGTTTAAGGCATTTATAGTGAGTAAATCCCCTGAAGCCCTCAAAGCTTTCAAGAAATACAGAAATTTTGTTGCTAAACACCTTCGGAATGCAAAAAAGCAATATTATTCTAACCTGTTTAACTCGACACAAGGACGCACGAAAAATGTTTGGAAGGCATTAAACACTGTAATTGGTAGTGCATCTGAGGCAGTAACTAAATTGTAAAAGACGGAATAGAAGTTCAAGGCTCTGAGCTAGCTAATGCATTTAACGATTTCTTCCTATCAGTTGGTGACGCTACCACCAGCAGCGCTGACCTAAGATATATGAATGACGGAACTAACCAAACCATATTTTTAAAGCCAGTTTCAGACGGTAAGCTTGTAGCCACATTTCTAACCCTCAGCAATAGCAAAGCCACTGACGCGGACAATATTCAAATAAAACCTGTAAAATATGTCATAGCACCATGCCTTACCTACATATTTAATATGTTTGTCTACTGGAATTTTCCCTCGAAATATGCAGATAGCAAAAGTTACAGTTGTATATAAAAAGGGTAATAGAAATGATGTCCAACTACCGTCCTATCTCAGTTCTGCCTGTATTTTCCAAAGGTTTGGAGAAAATAATTTTGAAACGCCTGACCTCTTTTACCGACCCGCTTCAACTTGATAAGCTCTGCACAGTATGGCTTTCGCAGAAACAAGTCTACAGAGCTCGCACTACTGGCCCAAAAGGAATTCATTCTAGAAAATTTCGAGTGTAGAAATATGGTGCTTGGGCTTTTTTTTAGACTTTTCAAAGCCTCATTACTCATGATATTCCTCATTAATCATGATATTCTGCTTCAAAAAATGGATCACTATGGCATAAGAGGTGTCACGCACAAACTAATCAAGTCGTATTTACTATACCGTACTCAATTTGTTGCCATCGAAGGAAATGATTCTTCAATAAAATACATTAAAACAGGCGTCCCTCAGGGAAGCATCCTGGGACCGTTTCTGTTCATACTTTATATTAATGAGATTGTCCACATTGATAAAACAGCCCAATCTATGCTGATGACACGAGTTTATTCTTTTCGGGCAAAACATGTGCCGATTTTGGTAGACGAGTGAATAGCGCACTGTCTGAAATTAATGCATGGGCCCAAATGAACTCCCTAAAACTAAACATTCATAAAACGAAGGCAGTTTTATTTCACCCCCGCCACGCATATGTCCAGTTACCCACCATTTTGTTCAACTCTAAAATTGAAGTGGTAAAAAGCTTCAAATCATTGGGCGTGTATTTTCACAAAACATGACATGGGATGATCACGTGAACTACATTATTAATAAACTATCTAGGACAACAGGCATTATGCGCCGCCACTGCTACAATTTTCCTACCTCTGTTAACATACTCATATATAACTCTTTATTTTTGTCTCTATTAAATTACGCGTTTCTTGTATGGTCAACAACAGCTGGAAACATTAGCAAACTTACCGTCCTGCAAAAAAGTGCTCTACGCCTAGCCTGTAAAGTTCCATATCGCTACCACACTGCAGACTTGTTTAAGAAGTACCACATCATTCAGGTTACATCAATGTATGATTACAAGCTATGCCGTTTATATAAACTCGGTTTGCTGAAAAATAATGATGACATGACAAGCCTAGCAAGGCTAGAGAAAAACATTCATGCTTATAATGTACGCCATCCTGAAGTGTGGTATGTCGCGAAATGTAGAACTAATTACGGAAATCAAGTGTTAAAATTCAATTGCCTACACTTCTAACCACATAATAAAAGAAAATAACATTGACATATCTAGTACATCACCAAAACAACTGCGTTTAATGTTTGTATAATGATGTGATACGACGATTTCCTTGTTGTTTATGACTGCTTCGTAATCCCTTTTTCAAGTGACGGTTTTATATCTTTTGTGTTTCCTTAGTAGGTTGTACTTCCTTAGCCGCACGCTTTTATGCTTTCCCGTGTGCGTAGGGGGGTCAGGGCACCTCAAGCTGTTCTTACAGCTTTTACATGCCCTCCTCGTAACTTTTTCTTGTTGCGGAATAAAATTCAATTCATTCAATTCTGTGCCATCGACGCATACGGCCATGGTGCAAGGATCTTCATTTCCGAAAATGGTCGAGAGTCCAGCCGGTTCAATGCTGTCCGGAGAGCTTCACGCTCGACGTTGAACTGGGGACAGAGACATAAGACATGTTCAATTGTTTCTCTGGTTCCACAAGAGTCGCACATGGGCGTATCCCCCATTCCAATTAGGACGAGTAGGCTTTGTAATGCCACCCCCGAGCCAGAGGCGGCACAATACTGTCACCTCAGAGCGGGAAATGTTTGATGGCACTTGAACCTTCAAGGATGGGTCAATTTTGAGGAGATGGCACTTCGGGTTAAGAGAAGACCAATATTTGCGTGTCATAGCTTTAGCCACGATATGAAGTTTTCCTGCAGCGTCGGTCCTGGATAAGGCGATTGGGACTGGTCGGCCTTTCAGATGAGCAGACCGGGCGGCTTCGTCGGCGAGGTCATTACCAGCAATGCTGGTATGTCCCGGGAGCCAGTGAAATATAATTTCATGCCCTTTAGCGATAGCTTGATGGTGGTCTTGTCTTATCTCATATACCAGTTGCTCATGAGTCCTGTGATAAATGGCAAAATGGAGACTCTGAAGTGCTGTCTTAGAATCACAAAAGATTGCTACACGCGTGTGGTATTTGGTTGTTTGAACGAGGCGCGCGGGCGCCATCACTCGAGAAAAGAAGAGGAAGGAGCTGGGCTTGCGCTGTGAATCTAACCGGTCAGCGCTGCAACCAATGTTGTAAATACAACCTGTTGGTAGTCTTACTGACTCGTCCTTCGCGTAAAATTCTGGTGGAGGTGGAACGTTCCCCCGTCCTCGCCGCGGAGATCCGAAGCGGCCGCACCGTCGTCTTCTCAGCCATGGCTTCCGATGAAACACCTCGTTGCCACCTACACCTGGCGGCGTCAACCACAACGTACGTTACGGTTCCTAGTCTCCGTGTCCTGGGACATTCTCCGCCCAAAATGGCGTTGACGTCGACGACTGGCTCAGTATGTATGAGCGTGTTAGCTGAGCCACCAGTGGGACCCTACCATCATGCTTGCCAATGTGATCTTTTATCTGGACGGGACACCGCTTGTCTGGTTTCGCACCCATGAGGTTGAGATATCCAGCTGGAACACTTTCAAAGAGAGGCTTCGCGACCTATTTGGCAACTCGTCAGGCCGCCAACAGGCTGCGCGAAAAGAGCTTGCTTCCCGTGTCCAGTCGTCGACAGAGTCGTATGTCTCCTACATACAGGAAGTGCTCGCGCTTTGCCGGAAAGTCGACGAGCACATGACCGAGGTTGACAAGGTGGGCCATATCCTAAAAGGCATCGCGGACGACGCCTTCAATTTTCCTCGTTTATAACGACGTTTTACTGTCGAAGCCATCGTCCAATAATGCCGCCGCTTCGAGGTAGCCAAAAACCGCCGCGTCGTCCCACCGTTTTCCCGGCTCCCAAACACCCCTGCCACGTCCTCATTTCTCCGCTCTTCCTGCCACACGACCATTTCAAGAGAACGTCACGCGTATCGTTCGCCGTGAGATTGAAGCGGCGAGTCCGGTCCCCCTTCATCCTCGACCCCTCGACGGTACCTTGACCCAGCGGCCCCTGCTGTTCCCGTTATACAAGCGGTTGTGCGGCAAGAAATGGCAAACCTTGGCATCCTACCGCCTTCTCTGTCTCCCGACCTGATTCGGCACCCATTCCTATGTCCACAACCTTTAATGACCAGGATTTCGCTCCCAGACCATGCAATCTTGCTGAATGGGCGAACACCTGACTACAAACCGATCTGCTTCCGCTGCCGCCGAGTTGGTCACGTATCCCGCCACTGCCCCATCACCTAGATGCCGCCGTATTGGAGCGCATTCCCTGCTCCTCACCCATACGCCGACGCTCGCTGTTACTCCCCTCGCCGTCCGGACACTACTTCTGATGCCCTGACAGCCGCTCCTCCGTGCGATCGCCGTCGCCTCAACGCCATCGCTCCCCGTCGGCCCAACCTCGCCGCTTTTCCTCGCCAAACCGCTGGACGGAAAACTAGGGCCATGCAGCTCTTGGAGGTAGTGCTGCATCACGTTCGTCCTGTCCAAATCCTCCGTTGACGCTCCTCACGACCACGAACCTAATTGAAGTAGACGTAGATGGTGTCCCGTTGACGGCATTGATTGATACTGGAGCCCAAGTGTCCATAATGAGCGCTAACCTATGTCGTCGCCTGAAAAAAGTTCTACGCCTGCCGTCACTCGAGCCGTACGCGTCGCCAATGGCGCCACTGTTGCCGTCTGTGGTATGTGCACTGCTCGCGTAGGAAATGCTGGCCGCCAAGTTCCAGTCCTGTTCTCCGTGCTGACCAGTTGCCCTCATGACCTAATCTTCGGGCTCGACTTTCTGACGACGCATTCTGCCCTCATCGACTGTTCCACCGGTACGCTGTGCCTCGAGCTTCCTCTCTTTCCGACGTTCGCCCCGAACAACCTAACACCCTATGCACTACAGCGTTTGTTCGGTTACCTCCAAAAGCCCTAACCTTCGTCGAATTGGCCTCACGGCAACCGTGCCTGATGGCGACTATGTCGTCGCCCTTATTCGTGATGTCCTCCTGGCGCGCGACATCTCTGTGACCATTCCGTCGTTACCCTTGCCGCTAATCGGACGTGTCCTCCCCGTTGTCAATTTTGGCTTGACGAAGCAAGTGTTACCTGAAGGCATAGCGGTGGCCACGCTGCGGTCAGTGACAGACGACCACGTCACTGCTTTTGCAGCCGACGCTTATACGATCCTCCTGATTACCCGCAGGATGCCTTGAACCTCGACGGCCCATTACGACCCATGGTCGCTCCGGACCTCGCCCCTGGCCAAGCAGCCGCCCTATATCGCCTTTTGCTTTCCTACCACGACTTATTTGACACTGACAAGCGCCCAGTTGGTCAGACGTCCCTTGTTAAGCATCGGATCACACTGGTGATGCTGTTCCCTATCATCGCCGACCGTATCGCGTGTCCCGGTAGAGCGGCAAGTTATTCAGCAGGAAGTCAACAAGATGCTCGCCAGAGGCATTGTTCAGCCCTCGTCGAGCCCTTGGGCGTCGCGGGTCGTGCTCGTCAAAAAGAAAGATGGCACCTGGCGTGTCTGCGTTGATTACCGCCACCTAAACCGAATCACTAAGGACGTTTACGCGTTACCACGAATCGACGACGCTCTTGATTGTCTTCACGGTGACAAATACTTTTCGTCCATTTTACCTTCGATCTGGTTATTGGCAGATTTCCGTCGATGAGCAAGACCAAGAAAAGACCGCTTTCGTCACTCCAGATGACCTCTACCAATTTAAGGTTATGCCGTTTGGTTTATGCAATGCCTCCGCCACGTTCGAACGGATGATGGACTCTCTGCTTCAAGGTTTCAAATGGTCAACATTCCTTTGTTACCTCGACGACGTCCTCGTGTTTTCTCCTACGTTTGAGACGCACCTTGAGCGCGTCGCAGCTATCCTTGACGTCTTCCGCAAGGCTCATCGAAGTGCCACTTCGGGCGCCGACAGATTACAGTGCTCGGACATCTCGTCGATGCTTCTGGACTACAACCCGACCCGAAAAAAGTTCGAGCAGTAACAACTTTTCCTGTGCCTCAGCCTGTCAAAGACGTCCGGAGTTTTGTGGAGCTCTGCTCTTATTTCAGACGGTTTGTGAAAGATTTCGCAGCAATCGCTCGACCACTCACTGAACTTGGGAAGAAAGACGTACCATTTACGTGGGGTTCCCCTTAGGCTACCGCATTTTCACGCCTTATCACGATTCTGACCAATCCACCGATCTTGGCCCACTTTGACCCGTCCGCACCTACAGAGGTCCGAACTACAGAGGCCAGTGGTTATGAGATCGGCGCAGTCTTTGCGCAACGGCAGCACGGACACGACCGCGTTATAGCCTACGCTAGCCGGCTCCTGACAACCGCAGAGCGCAACTATTCGATTACCGAGCGCGAATGTCTTGCTCTCGTCTGGGCTGTTTCAAAGTTCCGCCCATATTTATATGGCAAGCCCTTCTCAGTAATCAGACCATCATGCGCTGTGTTGGCTTTCGTCGCTCAATGATCCTACTGGCAGGCTCGGTCGTTGGGCTCTCCGACTACAAGAATATCCCTACACAGTGACGTGCAAGTCGGGACGCCAACACCAGGACGCACATTGCCTCTCTCGCTACCCAGTCCAAGACCCTACATCTACATCTGAACCTGACACCGACGCCTGCGTTCTCTGTGTTTTTCCACTGGTCCATGTCGCAGACGAGCAGCGCCGTGACCCGTCCTTGCGTATTAACCGCCTGGAATCGTCACTTGCCGACAGCTCTCTTCGCTTATTCACACTTCAAGATGGCGTACTCTACCGCCACAACGTTCACCCCGACGGCCCAGCATTACTCCTTGTAACACCTTCGCTCGGCTGTTCTCCACGACTTCACGACCTCCCCACTGCCGGTCACCTCGGATTGTCACGTACCTACTACCGGATTCGCCGACGCTTCTTTTGGCCAGGGCTTGCTCGCTCCGTTCGAAGATACCTAGCTGCGTGTGAGAAATGCCAGCGACGCTAGACACCGTCGACGCTCCCTGCTGGGTAGCTTCAACCAATTGACATTGCCGCGGAACCATTCTTTCGGGTTGGTTTATATTTACTTGGTCCTTTTCCTCTTTCTACCTCTGGGAACAGGTGGATCGCTGTGGCCACAGATTACGCCACGCGCTACGCCATCACCCGAGCGCTCTCTACAAGCTGCGCCACAGATGTTGCCGATTTTCTTCTACGCGACGTGATTTATTACATGGAGCTCCGCGACAACTTCTCACAGACCGTGGCCGTACATTCCTGTCAAAAGTTATCGCGGACATCCTGCAGTCCTGTGCCACGAGGCAGAAGCTCTCCACGTCATACCATCCGCAAACAAATGGCCTCACGGAGCGTCCTAATCGCACTCTCACAGACATGCTCGCGAAGTATGTGTCTTCCGACCACACTGACTGGGGCCTTGCTCTACCGTTTGTCACCTTTGCGTATAATTCCTCGCGCCACGACACAGCCGGTTATTCCCCATTTTTCCTTCTGTTCGGCCGAGAACCAGCATTGCCCCTCGACACAACCCTCCCTGTTCACGCCGCACCCACCAGTGAATATGCACTTGATGCCGTCGCCCGCACTGCCCACGCAAGGGAAATTGCCCGTGGCCGCCTTCTGAACTCCCAAGAGAGTCAAAGGCATTTGTAGTCAAAGGCGTTTGCCCCAGCGACACCGCGACGTGCACTTCCCACCTGGTTCTTTGGTACTTCTATGGTTCTCCGTCACGTCAGGTCGGCCTGTCCGAAAAACTGCTGTCTCGTTACACAGGCCCCTACCGAGTACTTCGTGCCATGACTCCCGTCACCTACGAGATCGCCCCTGACGCCCCATCTGCTTCCCAGTCCAGTGATAGCGTGCACGTTACACGACTGAAGCAATATCACCCTCCCGGTGATGACATTTAGACGCTCCGGGACGTCTCATCTGCCGCCGGGGGATTGTGCTACACGCGTGTGGTATTTGGTTGTTTGAACGAGGAGCGCGGGCGCCATCACTCGAGAAAAGAGGAAGAAGGAGCTGGGCTTGCGCTGTGAATCTAACCGGACAGCGCTGCCACCTCTGTTGTAAATACAACCTGTAAATAGTTGGTAGTCTTACTGACTCATCCTTCGCGTAACAATATGACCCATGTCTGAGGTGTCTCTTGCAGCAGCACGCAGGGCAGCAAGCTTTGCCGCCGTTGATGTTGTGACGTGTGACAGTTTGAACTTGAGCGTGGTTTTCGCGGCCGGAATGACAACGGCACCTGAGGAACTGGTAGATGAGACGGAACCATCGGTATAGATGTGTATTCGGTCCCAGGAGGTCTCATTCATTAATAGCAGCGTCATCTGTTGCAGAGCTATTCTTGGGTGATTGACCTTCTTCTTTACGACCGGAATACTTAGGCGCACCTTAGGCTGTTGCAGGCACCGCAAGGGAATGAAGGGCTTGCTGCTGGTGTGTATCCTGATGGAAGGCAATCTGGATTGCTGACGATAACTTCAGAAAACGTGGAACGAGGTATCTGCGAAGGCAAAAACGCCAAGTGATGAGATCGGGGACGCGGGAATGATGACGGAAATGCGCCCTGAGACAATCAACTGCAACGTATGTTTGGATTGGATGATCTTTGGCGAGGACGATTGTTGCAGGTGTTGACGCACCGCGAGGAAGTCCTAAGCAAGTGCGCAATGCTTGGCCCTGTAAGCTCTCCAACCAGCGAACATTTGAATTGCACGTATTGAACAACACTGGAAGGCTGTAGCGTAGGTATCCTAGAAATAGAGCTCTGTACAACTGAAGCATGGAGCGTACAGATGTGCCCCATGTTTTCCCGCACATGAATCTCAGTACCTGGGTGATCGACAATTTTTTTCTTCAGGTACGTGCACTGAGGGCTCCAGGATAGATTGTGGTCGATTATTACACCTAAAATCGATGGGACTTTCCGTAGGCAATAGTGTGCCCATTAATAGAAACTGGGTATGGCGTCATAAGTTTTCGAGTGAATGCAACCAATGCACATTTTTCGGTTGATACAGTCAAGCCTTGTGCTTGAAGATATGCTGATGTCAAGGTTGCTGCCCGTTGCAAACGCGCGCGCACCTGAAGCCGAGTAACGGCAGAAGTCCAAAGGCAGATGTCATCTACGTATATCGAGAGGCAGTTTGTCATAGGTAAAACGTCAGCTAGTCCAATGAGTGTCACATTGAACAGAGTCGGACTCAATACTCCTCCCTGAGGCACGCCGCAGTACGTGTAATGTTCAGCTGTGGGGCCGTCTTCTGTTTGCACAAAAAATGTTGCAGTTTCGCCCGAAAGGTGAAGCATCAATTGCGATAGCAAATTAGTAGAGCGCTATTCGGAGTAGGGATAGTAGTTTTATCGGCTGCATAAACTTGGACACATTGGCTTACTAACTCAATATACAATCGTGGTGTCAGCGCGAACAAGCAAACATGAATAGATCACACTGAATGACCGCAGCCAACGACTGTCAAAACGTGGCAGCAAGCGCAAGTTCGCGCGGTCTATAGCGTCAACGGAAACTGAGCGGCAAATGCACAGCCCATACAAAGGTCAGAGCCGTGCGGAGATAAGAGACGGTGCGGACGACCGCCGGGCAGGGAAGTTGTTGGCAGAGGAGAAGCTGCCCCCCCCCTCCCCCTTTTCCCGTTTCTTGCTTTCGCGTGGGAGATGTAGTGGCAAGATACGCCTTGGCGCCGGAGCACAGCGCCGCCTCCCTCCCTCCCATACCCCAACAGCCTTTCGCGGGACGGTCGCGTTTGCTTTCCGCCGTGCGTTCGCCCTCCGTGATAGCACGCATCCCCCGCGCGCTTTCGCTCGCGCATACGGCGCGCGGCGACGATTATATCGCCCTTAGAATCTATACGGAACCTCACGGCGACGGCGACGCCGACGGCAGAAATCCGGTTGAAGTGTCCATATGATTTCTATCGCAATAAAAACGACCGGCGAGTTATGTAGTCGGATAACCAACGAAGCATGCGGCCGCCAATTCCAATAGTCTCCAGGGAGGTGACGATTAGAGCACTGCACGGGCCGATTTTTGCGGCCCGGCCCGGCCCCGGCCCGTTTTTACATTGGGCGGCCCGCCCGAGCCCGATCAAAAGTTTTATGGCGAGACCGGGCCCGGCCCGGGCCCGGAAATTATCTACGTTACCCGCCCGGCCGGCCCGCCGCCCCTTTACCTTAAGCCCGAGCCCGGCCCGAACCCGGCCCGAGACCGAAAAATACATGTTTTTCAGAGTTGGGAAGCCGAGAATACCTCGCAGAAAGCCCGAGCCCCCCGGGCCCGCGTCAAAAAACCCGAGCCCGGCCCGGGCCCGGGTCAAAAAGCACGCGCCGTGCCCGAGCCCGGCCCGAGCCCGTGAAAAAACTCCTCTACCGGGCCCGGCCCGGCCCACGGGCCCGGCCGGGCCCGGGCTTTCGGGTAAGCCCGAGCCCGTGCAGTGCTCTAGTGACGATGGCATCATGTGCAACGTTGTCATACGCGCCTTTCGCGTCGAGAAAGAGCGCAACTGATATGCGCTTACGGCTTTTCTCCTGCTGTAGAAGGGCTGATGGGAAGAAGGGGCTGGTGGGAAGGGGCCTGAACGGTCTTCATCGGGGTGCCACCGAAGGAGTAGGTTGGGTTCACAGCGGTTTTGGTGTGGCTGATATGCATGGCAGCACTTTTTTCAGTGCTAATACAAAGTTTGTTATTGTGGGCCCAGGCGTCCAACTTTACAAAATGTATTATTTCAACTGCATATGCTGCATAATGTTGCAGTGCAAGTGTTAACTAGTTAAACACATTCTGCGAATATGTATTAGGAACTTGGTTTTGAGGTAATTAATCTTTTTCCTGGCTACAGTTTAGTCTCACAGTGAGATGCATTTTAGTGCAAGCTGAAGAGATTTGGGCAACTTAAGCATACCGACTGCGCAAAGCACTCATGACACATTTTTTTCAAGTGCTCAAGTACAAGAACACAAAGACTCAAACATGACAGTGCTGTGTCACGTTTTCTTCAGTGTGTTAGCGTTCTTGCGTGCTGCACGAGCTATTTATCCCCAACTAGCCCATAAGACACCTGCACTTAAAAGAAATGAGTGAAGGAGTTCTGTGAACTTGTACTGAACTAGATTTCACACGCCGAATCGAAGAGTGCACTCTCAGCTAAACGGACGGCATGGCTGAAGACGTACACGTATTTCCCATTGTTTGGGTACTAGTGTCTTTCGCTTTCGCAAGCTATCTTTGCCGCTGGAAACAGCACCGAGCTCGCCCGTTAAACCCGAGTCACCCGAGACCACATAATTCACACACGAAACACGCCGCGGTTCACCACCTGAAGTTGCACACGGTTCATTTACGCCACACCACATGAAGTCGGGAGTGCCGTATTTCAATCACAGCAGCGCAAAACGTAACTGAAATTTCATTTCCTTCAGTAGAGTTTCTCAGCTGGGCTCGTTCACCGCCGGTCGAACTCGACGGACGCACTAGGCCTATACGCGTAATGTAAACAACATCGGCGCTATGCCCAAAAAGCTCAAGCAGCGTATATGGTGCTTGTTCTAAAAGCGGGTCTAAATATGTATTCCAAGCTATCCGAAGATTCCGCTCATGAATTCAGTCAGGATTAGGCTGTTTTCCTCTTTGTTCTTTCTTTGGCAAATATTTTGAAGCAGTGGCTTGTCAGTTTCTTACTCAGTCCAAGTTCCTCGGTGCGGCCACTAGCTGATTATTTCTGCCTAATCGCTCGCGGTTGTGCTCGGTTCCGATAGATTTGTTCTTGCTGCGCACAAAGCTTGAAACGTAGCTGTTACATTGTAATACTTTGTAGCAAATATATATAACAGCTAGTAACTCACTTACTCTTGTGGACCGTCACGAAACATTCAGCTTCGATCATTCGTGCGCCATCGGTGTAGCCCGTCATTTATTGTGCATATACAGTGCGCATATATTCAGGTGTGCGCCCATTCACTTATTCATGATACGTCGGCGATAGAGTGGGCGTACATTTTCCTGCCATTTGGGACAGATGTGTATAGATAACGTGCTACCATGCGTGGCTTAGCCGTGTCCGGGGAAAGGGCGATCCTGGGGTTGAGTCGATGCTGAGTGCTTGGCCCTTTATGGCCCCTCGGCGGAGGCAACACACCCCTTCGGCTTCGGCTTCACGTAGACGGCACTCCCGGACTGACCCATCCGGGAGAAATCGGTAGTTGCCTTTTCCTATCCTCCTCTCGAACCTTCTTCTTTCTCTCTAACTTTTATTCTTTCCTGTCTTCTCCTTTCTTCTATATTACTTCCGATCTTCTTGGCAGCGAGGGTTAACCCTGTGTGAGTAGCCTGCCTAGGTTATTTCATATTCGGTTATAGTGGTGACGTACAGCTGGCGTCCGCAGGGCCTATGTTTACAGGCACTGCAGCGTTCCCTAGTAGGACTCCATGGTGGGTGGCTGGCGTTTCGTCCGAAACATGAATATTTGCATGGCTTGTTCTTTTCCCGCGCTTTCTGATCGCCCCCAAAAGAGGGTGGCGAAGATGAAGTTTTTAAATTTTTGGCCGCCAAGTTGAGAACTTTCCACGCTACCACGTGGGACACAGTGAGAAAACTGAAAAGACTGTGAGAGTGATCTCACCCTTTATTGTTGCAAAGACTCCGACAGAGACTATAGGACCAGGTTACAAGGCGACGAGGATGGCCAGCGGTGACCTCCTCCTGGAACTCCGCGACAAGAAACAGTATGATAACTACAGAATCTAGCGTCGTTTGGAGACTTTCCTGTGACTGTGACCCCGCACCGCACCATGAACACCACCCGAGGTGTTATTTCTGATGACGACCTGTTGGAGCTCACCAAAGATGAACTTTTGGAAGGATTCAAAGAACAAAATGTTTTGACTGTAAAACGAATCAAGATGAGGCGCGATGGCAAGGAGCTGAAGACAAAACATAGAATTCTTACTTTTGGTTCTGTATTCTACCCGAGACCACTGAAGCCGGATGCATTAAATACGTGTCAGGCCATACGTTCCAAACCCTCTTCGATGATTCAAGTGCCAAAGATTCGGCCACAGTTCGCAGAACTGCCGAGGCCATCAGACTTGTGCGAAATGCAGTGCAACTGAGCATCTCTCTGAATCATGCGAAAACTCTCTCCACTGTGTGAACTGTGATGGGGAGCACGCCGCATACTCGCGGTCGTGCCCATCCTGGAAAAAAATGTCAGTTTCGCCCTAAGGGCGAAGAAATGAATGCGATAGCAACACAGCAATGTCATACGAAGTAAGGTGAGCGGCTTTGGTAGCAATATGAATTGTAGTAAACATGAGCTGATTAAGTAAGCAGGTGTGCTGCGGCGTAAGTAGACCGACATGAAGAGAGACTCGATGACCGCGAGAAGGGGCGTGTAAAACGGTGGTGTTGATGAGAAGCGCTTCCCGTGGGCAACGCGTGCGAAGGGACACACCTGCAGCGCTGCACTGCCGATCCGGGCAGCATTACATGTGTAGCGTGCGTTGGAAAATGTGGCCCGACTATTACTAACTGAATGAACAAGCGCGGTGTGAGCGCGCACAAAAAAACATGAATACATCACACTGAATGACTGCAGACAGCGACTGTCAAAACGCTGGTAGCAAGCCCATACGCTGCAGCGGGCGAAGGTACGTGCTTCAACGGAAACTGAGCGGCGAATGCACAGTGCATAAAGGTCAGAGCCGTGTGGAGATAAGAGACGGTGCGGGCGAGCGACGCGCGGTTGTTTGCAGAGTAGAAGTGCCCCTCCCCCCCCCCCTCCCCGCTCCCTCCGGCGCTGGCTTCCCGCTTCCTTGCTTGCGCGTGGGAGAGATAAGAGACTGTGCGGGCGAGCGACGAGCTCGGTTGTTGGCAGAGTAGAAGTGCCCCCCCCCCCCCACCCGCTCCCTCCGGCGCTGGCTTCCCGCTTCCTTGCTTGCGCGTGGGAGATTGAGTGCGTTCGCTCCCCGTGATAGCGCGCGCCCCCGCACGCTTCCTACGCTCGGGCATACGGCTCGCAGCGTAGATTTTATCTATACGGAACCTCACGGCGACGGCGACGGCAACGGCAAAGCCATTGGCAACGTCTGTGGGATGCAGAAACAAATACGCTTCACTTGATTAAGCCACAGTTAGGTTTCTGGCACTCCGCAATGAGAACGCGGCGTACTGATGTCCTATTCTGTCGTCTCAGAATAGGACACACATTTGGCATCCATAGTTTTTTGCGGACCGGAGATGAACCACCAACCTGCGGTAGATATGGTGAGAGGCTAACCGTCCTCCACCGCTATCATGTCCCTCTGCATCGCAATGTTTCTTGGTGATGAACCGCTGTTTAACACCAATGCAGTCCTCAGTTTCTTAAACGACGTGGTCCTGCATGTTATAAGCCCAATAAATTCATAGCGTATCCTCTCTCCAGAGGATGCCGCTGTGATTGTCGTTTTGTAAAAGTACATGCCCCCAGGCCCTTGTGTTTCAAGGGCTCTGTTTAGGTAGTAGTGTTTCTTTACAATTTTATATCTGACATATCTTTTATATCGTATCATTCTTTAGCAATGCATCTATTATGTTCATAGTACACGTCACTAGTCATTGCCATTATCTTATTACATGTAGATTTTACGCACTTTACAGCGACTATTTTTAGGCCCCTTTACAGTCACGTCACATCTACTTCTTTGAATTCATCACTTCACTTCGACCTAAGACTGGCATGGCGCTCTTTGGCCAAACCTGGCCCTTGCGCCACTAAACTCCAACAATCATCATCATCATCATCCAATTGCGCGTTGAAGACTTTCACTTAGTGATTTACTTTTGAACTAGACCAGAAGCGTTTCTAGTGGCTCTCACGCATCCGTAGTTTCTCTATATGTGTCTAGGGATTATTCATGCAGTTAGCCCAATTGCACGTTGAAGAAGGTCACTTCGTAATTTACTTTTCAACTAGACCAGAAGCGTTTCTAGTGGCTGTCACGCACACGTAGTTTCTCTATATGTGTCTAGGGATTCTTTATGCAGTCAGTACAATTTCGCGCTGAAGAATGTCACTTCGTAATTTACTTTTGAACTAGACCAGAAGCGTTTCTAGTGGCTCTCACGCACAGTAGTTTCTCTATATGTGTCTAGGGATTATTCATGCCCAATTGCACTTTGAAGAATGTCACTTCGTAATTTACTTTTGCACTAGACCAGAAGCGTTTCTAGTGGGTCTCATTCAGCCGTAGCTTCTCTATATGTGTCTAGGGATTATTCATGCAGTCAGCCCAATTGCACGTTGAAGAATGTCACTTCGTAATTTACATTTCAAATAGACCAGAAGCGTTTCTAGTGGCTGTCACGCGCACGTAGTTTCTCTATTGTGTCTAGGGAGTGTTTATACAGTCAGTCCAATTTCGCGCTGAAGAATGTCACTTCGTAATTTACTTTTGAACTAGACCAGAAGCGTTTCTAGTGGCTTTCACGCCACCGTAGTTTCTCTATATGTGTCTAGGGATTATTCATGCCCAATTGCACGTTAAAGAATGTCACTTCGTAATTTACTTTTGAACTAGACCAGAAGCGTTCTAGGGGGTCTCATCCAACCGTAGCTTCTCTATATGTGTCTAGGGATTATTCATGCAGTCAGCCCAATTGCACGTTGAAGAATGTCACTTCGTATTTACATTTCAACTAGACCAGAGGCGTTTCTAGTGGCTGTCACGCACCCACAGTTTCTCTATATGTGTCTAGGGATTCTTTATGCAGTCAGTACAATTGCGCGTTGAAGAATGTCACATCGTAATTTACTTTTGAACTAGACCATAAGTGTTTGAAGTCGCTGTCACGCACACCGTATGTTCTCTATATGTATCTAACGAATGTTACGCAGCCAGTCCAATTGCGCGTTGAAGAATCTCACATCGTAATTTACTTTTCAACTAGACCAGAAGCGTTTGTAGTAGCTGTCACGCGCACGTAGTTTCTCTATTGTGTCTAGGGAGTGTTTATACAGTCAGTCCAATTTCGCGTTGAAGAATGGTCACTTCGTAAATTACTTTAGACTAGACCAGAAGCGCTTCTAGTGGCTCTCACGCACCCGTAGTTTCTCTATATGTGTCTAACGATTGTTTAGGCATGCAGTCCAATTTAGTGTTGAAGAATGTCACTTCGTAATATACTTTTCAACCAAACCAGAAGCGTTTCTAGTGGCTTTCACGCACCCATAGTTTCTCTATTGTGTCTAGGGATTGTTTTTACAGTCAGTCCAATTTAGCGTTGAAGATGTCACTTCGTAAATACTTTTCAACTAGACCGGAAGCGTTTCTAGCGGCTCTCACACACCCGTAGTTTCTCTGTGTGACTAGGGATTGTTTATGCATGCAGTCCAATTGCGCGTTGAACAATTTCACTTCGTAATTTACTTTCAACTGGACCAGAAGCGTTTGAAGTGGCTGTCACGCTCCCGTAGTTTCTCTATTGTGTCTAGGGTTGTTTATACAGTCACTCCAATTTCGCGTTGAAAATGTCAATTCGTAAATTACTTTAGAACTAGACCGGAAGCGTTTCTAGCGGCTCTTTAACACCCGTAGTTTCTCTGTGTCTAAGGATTCTTTATGCATGCAGTCCAATTGCGCGTTGAACAATTTCACTTCGTAATTTACTTTTGAACTATACCAGAAGTTTTTCTAGTGGCTCTCACGGAATTGTAGTTTCTCTGTATGTGTCTAGGAATTATGCATCCAGTCCAATTGCGCGTTGAAGAATTTCACTTCGTAATTTACTTTTGAACTAGATTAGAAGCGTTTCTAGTGGCTCTCGCGCGCCCGTAGTTTCTCTATATGTGTCTTGGGTTTGTTTATGCATGCGGTCCAATCGTGCGTTGAACAATTTCACTTCGTAATTTATTTTATTGCGATAGCAATTATATGGACACTCCAAGCGCATTTCTGCCGTCGCCGTCGCCGTCGGCGTCGCCGTGAGGTTCCGTATAGATTCCAAGGGCGATAAAATCGTCGCCGCGCGCCTTGCGCTGTAAGTGCAAGTGAAAGCATGCGAAGGCGCGCCGGCGATCGAGGCTCCTTATCGCGCACTCTGCTCTGGCGACCTGGGCGGCCGCGCGCTCTATCTCGAAAGCCATCTGTGTCGCGGACACATTCCGGCGTGCGCTGTCATTTCGTTCGCGCCTTAGTTCACGTTGATGCGAAAGCCGGCCCGAACATCAATTCGCTCGCTGCTGCCGCTGCGTTTGCACACTCCGGCGCTTTGGCAGCGACTTTCCGGGGTCATTGAGTGATATGTGTTGAAGGTTTGCTTGCGCGCGCGCGACACCACGCTTGTTAATTTAGTTAGTAAGTGGCCATTCCGAAGTGTATACGGACGATAACAGTACTATCCTTACTTCGTATACTTGTCTACTAATTAGCCATCGAAATCGATGCTTCGCCTTTCAGGCCCCACTGTGACTTCATGTGATGTTCACTACTTACGTAACTGCACGATAATAACGTGATTACCTCGCGACACTCCTTTCACTACATGTCTTGTCAATGAAACTGCATCACACAGACTATGATGTGGAAACGTGCGGGGGATATAAGGAGTTTTCAATACGTTTCATGTGCGGGTTCACCTCCACGCGCGCGGACTCATACTACCTGACTGCGCATGAACCACTGTATTGACGCTACAAGGCAAACACAAGCGTGCCTTCAGCGACGCTTTATATGTCCACACGGCTCCGATTACATGGTACACACAATTTCCTGCCTTGCATACGGCTCTCTATGCAATCATCCCTGCCGCAATAGCGTGAACGCAGTTGTCACCGTGTGCACGAGTAGCCACCAAGAATGCGTCACCAAACAGCCCCCGCAAGCGACCAGCCACGCAAGGTGGCTAACTTGTGTGCCGTTCTATTGAGGTTACGTCAGCCTAGATATGCATGGCAATTTCTCAAAGCGTGTGGTACAGCGTGAAACCGCATGCACGACACGTACTTGTGTTTACTGTGTTGTGCTGGTGTCGTGTATTTACAACATACGCAACCCAATTCTGCAGTCGCCTTCAATTACACTCGCGCCTGCGTTACTTACCGACCCGGCGCATTTCACTTCATCCGCACACGTCAGCGAACACGTTTGCACGTGTTTCACGCTTTCACACTAAAACGAACACACTTGTGATCATGCTCAATTCTGCGTCCCTATCAGTGCGCTATTTATCCAAGTCGCTCACGTCACGTCTGTTCAGCTGCCCCTCTTCACTGCATCTGCACACAGGGCAATGCGTGACACGCTGCAGTACGAAATACTTCTAGCCGTCTTCACAAGACTACTCATCTTCGTTACATTTACCATACCACGCTTACCATGACGTAACGCTGCATCTTACGTCTCACTCAATACTTCGCGTATAATTCATGACCGGTGTTGCACCGCGGCCTTCGCGTTTGCCGCACCGCTCCACTCATCATCGCTACGTTACATGTGAAAACACTTCTACCTTGAGCCTCGAATTTCGGTTTTACACAAAACGCACTAAGTGGTTCGTTTGAGAAAGGAAACGTTGCCGCTATCTTCTGCAGCCCTTGAGGGGGCACAGCTCAGCGCCATACAAACGCACCGCCATGGAGCTTAGCCGCGTATCACCCTTTCGCCTTCTAACTCCCAAAACCACGCACGCACCAAAGCCGTCGCAAACGCGCGTGCGAAATGCCCCGCCGGCTGCACCAGTGACCTTCGAAGAGCCCGCACAGTGCTTTCCGCTGATAAATGACCTTTCGTTGCAGCGCCACCGCATGTTCGTCACCGGCGCGGGGTGAAGGTCCTCTATGCAGACCCTGCCCTCCTTACTTCGTATACTTGTCTACTAATTAGCCATCGAAATCGATGCTTCGCCTTTCAGGCCCCACTGTGACTTCATGTGATGTTCACTACTTACGTAACTGCACGATCATAAAGTGATTACCTCCCGACACTCCATTCACTACATGTCTTGTCAACGAAACTGCATCACACAGACTATGATGTGGAAACGTGCGGGGGATATAAGGAGTTTTCAATACGTTTTCATGTGCGGGTTCACCTCCACGCGCGCGGACTCATACTACCTGACTGCGCATGAACCACTGTATTGACGCTACAAGGCAAACACAAGCGTGCCTTCAGCGACGCTTTATATGTCCACACGGCTCCGATTACATGGTACACACAATTTCCTGCCTTGCATACGGCTCTCTATGCAATCATCCCTGCCGCAATAGCGTGAACGCAGTTGTCACCGTGTGCACGAGTAGCCACCGAGAATGCGTCACCAAACAGCCCCCGCAAGCGACCAGCCACGCAAGGTGGCTAACTTGTGTGCCGTTCTATTGAGGTTACGTCAGCCTAGATATGCATGGCAATTTCTCAAAGCATGTGGTACAGCGTGAAACCGCATGCACGACACGTACTTGTGTTTACTGTGTTGTGATGGTGTCGTGTATTTACGAACATACGCAACCCAATTCTGCAGTCGCCTTCAATTACACTCGCGCCTGCGTTACTTACCGACCCGGCGCATTTCACTTCATCCGCACATGTCAGCGAACACGTTTGCACGTGTTTCACGCTTTCACACTAAAACGAACACACTTGTGATCATGCTCAATTCTGCGTCCCTATCAGTGCGCTATTTTATCCAAGTCGCACACGTCACGTCTGTTCAGCTGCCCCTCTTCACTAAATCTGCACACAGGGCAATGCGTGACACGCTGCAGTACGAAATACTTCTAGCCGTCTTCACAAGACTACTCATCTTCGTTACATTTACCATACCACGCTTACCATGACGTAACGCTGCATCTTACGTCTCACTCAATACTTCGCGTATAATTCATGACCGGTGTTGCACCGCGGCCTTCGCGTTTGCCGCACCGCTCCACTCATCATCGCTACGTTACATGTGAAAACACTTCTACCTTGAGCCTCGAATTTCGGTTTTACACAAAACGCACTAAGTGGTTCGTTTGAGAAAGGAAACGTTGCCGCTATCTTCTGCAGCCCTTGAGGGGGCACAGCTCAGCGCCATACAAACGCACCGCCATGGAGCTTAGCCGCGTATCACCCTTTCGCCTTCTAACTCCCAAAACCACGCACGCACCAAAGCCGTCGCAAACGCGCGTGCGAAATGCCCCGCCGGCTGCACCAGTGACCTTCGAAGAGCCCGCACAGTGCTTTCCGCTGATAAATGACCTTTCGTTGCAGCGCCACCGCATGTTCGTCACCGGCGCGGGGTGAAGGTCCTCTTTGCAGACCCTGCCCGCCTGCGCCAGCGTTTCTTCACTCGTACTAGCCACATCGCTAGCTGCCGGGTGGCCGGTGTTTCTGCAGCGTAGCAGCGCGTCCTTCACGTGCTGCTTCGGACTATCATGCCCCCGCGTATCGTCAGAACAGCGGCCGAACAGCTCCAACGGAACGCTTCTCGCGCTGAAGCAAGGCGGGCTCGCGTACGTGCCCAGACGCAGGAACAACGTGCTGCTGCGCGTGCGGCGCACGCTGCAGCTCAGCGCCGGAGGCGCCAAGACGCGATCCTGCGGGAACACGAGGCCGAGGCGAGGCGACAGCGTCGGCAGGATCATGCAGTTCGGGAGCACGAAGCGGACGCGCATCGTGCCCGCCGTGAGGATGCTGCAGTGCGGGAACGTGAGGCCGACGCGAAGCGGCAACACCGACAAGACCCTGCAGTTCTGGAACACGAAGCGGACGCGCATCGCGCCCGCCGTGAGGATGCCGCAGTGCGGGAACGTGAGGCCGATGAGAGGCGGCAACGCCGACAAGACCCAGCGGTTCTTGAACACGAAGCTCACGCGCATCGTGCCCGCCGTGAGGATGCCGCAGTGCGGGAACGTGAAGCCGACGCCAGGCGGCAACGCCGACAAGACCCAGCGGTTCTTGAACACGAAGCTCACGCGCATCGTGCCCGCCGTGAGGATGCCGCAGTGCGGGAACGTGAGGCCGACGAGAGGCGGCAACGCCGACAAGACCAGCGGTTCTTGAACACGAAGCTCACGCGCATCGTGCCCGCCGTGAGGATGCCGCAGTGCGGGAACGTGAGGCCGACGCCAGGCGGCAACACCGACAAGACCCTGCAGTTCTGGAACACGAAGCGGACGCGCATCGCGCCCGCCGTGAGGATGCCGCAGTGCGGGAACGTGAAGCCGACGCCAGGCGGCAACGCCGACAAGACCCTGCAGTTCTGGAACACGAAGCGGACGCGCATCGTGCCCGCCGTGAGGAGGCCGCAGTGCGGGAACGCGAAGCCGACTCGAACCGACAACGCCGGCAAGACCCTGCAGTACGGCAGCAGGAAGCGGCCTCGCATCGCGCCCGCCGTGACGATGCAGCGGTGAGAGAACACGAAGCCGACACTAGGCGACAGCGGCGCTTGCCACAAGTGACCACCTCCTGCCCACAGACACATTTGGCGGCCGCTACCGCGCATTTCGAAAGACAGTTCTTCAATAACCCATTCGGATATGCGTGTGATGTTTGCGATCGGCTTTGGTTTAAAGCTGACCTCTCGCCTGTCCGCGTTCATCACGTGCCCCTGCTCGCTGCCGAGTTTCCAGACGAAGACGTGCATTCCTTTGTGTTGTGCTCAACATGCCGCGGCGCACTGCAAAGGAGTACCATACCGGCCCTCTCTCGAAGTAACGGTTACGTTTACCCGGTCATTCCCGCTGGGCTACCTCCACTGAACTTGGTGAGTGAGCGTTTGATTGCACCTCGTCTACCATTCATGCAAATTCGTCGCCTCATGAACGGCGGAGGCCAGTATGGCATTGTGGGGCCCGTCGTTAACGTTCCTGTGGAAGTGGATACCATGGTTAAATCGTTGCCGCGAAACATTCACGAAGACCATGCCATCAATGTCCACATTAAACGCAGGATTCTCAACAAGACATCATACCTCTCTGGCGTGGTGAAGAAATCTCAATTGAAACCTTGGCTTGACGTCTTGTGTCGGAGTACGTTGTACAGGTACTTTGGTATTACTCTTGACGCCTCCTCTTTAGACGCTCTTCCAGACGACGACGCATTTCAACTGCTCGAAGATTCCGTCGAAACTATACCCCAGTGTCCCGACGTGCACAATCCAGTTGATGCATGCGTGGCGCTTAACGCATTCGAACAGTCCGTGGTGTGGGACGAAGAGCGCTACCTGGCCATAGCTCCTGGTGAACACAGACAACCACTGAGCATACTGTACGATGAAAGAGCAGAAGAGTTGTCCTTCCCTCAGATATACCTTGGGGAGCCCCGGCGCGTAAAGGCAGAAGCTCATCCCACGCCTTTACATATGCCACCAGTGAGATACGTCGCAAAGACCGTCGTGGTGTTTCGCCTCACCACATCCTGTTCATGGCAATGAAAGTGCTCCGATTTAGAGTCAGTCGCGGCCTGGCCGTCACATTTCGCGTCAACGACGACACCGACAAAATTACACGCCAAATGCTTGAAGACGAACACTTCATACAGGATACAATTGACCAAGACATGGCCTTTATGAAGGGCGTTCCCAACACGGTCCACTACTGGCAGCAGCGAAAGAAAGATGTCTTCGCTATGATACGCCAGCTTGGCAAGCCGACTGCGTTCCTCACCCTGTCAGCCTCAGAGATGCATTGGCCGCGATTACTCACTCTGCTTGAGCGGTTGCGCCAGCAAGATCCTACCTTAGAAGTGCACGTGTCGGAAATGACATCCATATACCGTGCTCAGCTCGTGAACAGTGACCCCGTGGTGTGCGCCATTTACTTTAACAAGCTCGTGTGCGTCATTCTAAATGTCCTGTGTAGCCGCAGTCACTCGCCTTTCAAACCTTACCGCGTCGTGGACTACTTCAAGCGCATTGAATTCCAGCACCGGGGTAGTCCGCACGCTCACATCTTACTTTGGTTGGACAACGCACCGTGCGAAACCGTCTCCTCCGACATGCCAGAAACGATCCGCCTCGCAACGCACCTCGTGTCCCTCGATACCTCTGTGTTGCCGCGCCTGCGCACTCAAGTGCACCAACACACGCACACCTGCTACAAGCGCGGAAACTCTCGTTGCCGTTTTGGCGCTCCTTTCTGGCCCACTGACAACACCATGCATGGTGCTACTTCCCTATCCGCCCACACAAGACGATGCCGAAGCCACGCGGCGCGTCGCACTCAAGGAACGCTTCTTGCAGATGCACGCCGCTCTTGAAAGCACGCACTACGACAGCATCGGCCAATTCCTCGAGCACCATGCTGTCACTACCGAGGAAGAATACGTCTCCGTGCTTCGCGCTGGCGTGACGCGCCCGACCTTGTTTATACAACGAACAGTGCAGCAAAAGTGGATTAACGTATTCAATCCGTGGGTCGCCTCCATGCTCGACTCAAACATGGACCTTCAGATCATCCTTGACGCCTACTCGTGTGCTGCTTATGTCGTGGATTACGTAAATAAGTCCAATCGCGGGGTTTCAAACCTGCACAAAGCCGTGTCGGACATTTTGGCAGACACTCCAAACATACCTTATGGCCAGGCTCTTCGGTTACTCGGCGTTAAGATGCTCAAGGCTGTTGAGATGAGTGCTCAGGAAGCTGCGTGGACACTCCTCCGACAAGAGATGTCCGAGTCCAGTAGACGGATCACCTACATTGCCACATGCCTACCGGAAGAGCGCACGCGCGTTCGCAAAACGCGCGCGCAGATGGAAGCAGCCGGTCTCGACGCCGCGTCAACGGATGTATGGAAATTTGGGGTGTTGCGCAGATATGAAGACCGCCCAGACAATTTGCAAGACGTGTGCTTGGCAGACTTTGTGGCGCATTACAACGTGCACACCTACCAAAAGCGCCGCGACCCAGCCGTCATTCGTTACCGCTGCTACTCCATCGACGAATCACTCAACTACATGCGGGAAGCAGTCACACTGTTCCTTCCTTTCCGCCGGGAAGTAGACATTTTGGATGGCAATGCTTTTGAGCACATGTACGCAGAGAACGTGGACGCTTTGCTGCTCAAAAGATCTGAGTACGACAGTAAGTTCGACATTCACCAGCTGCGCCACATATGCCTCCAAATGTGCACCGACGACGCCCATAGTAGCGAACTACACACTGTCACTGACCCACACCACGTTCCTTTGGTCGACCAAAACGACGACGAAGATTTGCTCGGACCACCTGATGCTAACTCCGTAGCACCAAAAGGTCGCTGCGCCGCCGTCTGCACGCGTCAGGATGTCATGACCGGGGACGCCTACAGGGAAATGATGCGTCTCGCCAACAAGGAACAGTTCGAAGTCGTTCGCGAGGTGATCCACCGCCTAACCACACCGACTTCTGACCCACTCAGAATCTCTTGACTGGTGTTGCCGGTTGCGGCAAGACCTTCGTTCTACGCCTAATTATGGATGCCTACAACCGCTACACTAACACCGCCTCCACTTGCACGCACAACGCGTACGTCGCGTGCGCCACAACAGGCAAGGCAGCGGTTGCCATCGGTGGGCTCACTGTACACGCCGCCTTCAAGCTCAGTATGCGTGCCGACGGGGGCTTGCGCGACGGAGACCTCAACTCCTTCCGTACAGCGTTCGCGAACGTCAAGTGCGTCATTGTAGACGAATGCAGCATGATGAGCAGTGATACTCTCGCACGTGTCGACGACCGCCTGCGACAGATCAGTGGCAACTACAACGACCCTTTCGGCGGTTTGGACTTCATAATGTGCGGTGACTTGCGCCAGCTGCCCCCTGTCCGCGCCAGCGAGGTGTACAAACGCAGCAAAACACGCAACAACATCTTCAACACCCACGTAACTTGGCATCACCTATCCTACTTCCCGCTTGTGCAAGTCGTCTGGCAGAGCGACGCCACATTCTCCGCCGCACTCTCAAAGATCGGCGATGGTCATGCACTCGAAAAGGAAGAAATCGACATGTTTCAGGCCCGCTTCGTTTCCAAACAGGACGCAAACTCCCGCTGTCCTCACGCAGTCCGGCTATTCTACTCCAACAAGGATGCCGAGGCGTACAACACGCACGACGCCGTCCAAGACGTTCACGATATTCACGAGGCTAATGCAGACGACTCCATCATCGGCTACCGCACCGATGCTGAGTGTGAGAGCGCAAAGCGTCGGCTACACTCGCTTACCACTGCTGAGGTGGTAACCTCCCGCGAAAACTCGTGCTATGCTTAGGAAAGCCCTACATGCTTACACTAAACATTGACGTGTCCGACGGCTTGGTTAATGGGGCGGTGGGTCACCTCAACCACGTGCAGTTCTACGAAATGGGCCTCCCAAAACGTGTGTGGCTCCACTTTCACTGCCGAGCAACTGGCAACATTGCTCGCCTGAAGGCCAACCCGATTCGCCAAGTTGCTGGTTCTGTCGTACCTGTCGATTCCGTCCCGATAGAGCTGCGCACCGCCACTGTGACTTTGGACAGAAGAACGGGTGTGTCCTGCCGTCGCAAGCAGTTCCCCTTGATGCAAGCGAGCGCTGTCACGATACATAAGTCGCAGGGCGGAACGTACAGCGAGGTGGTGTACGATTACCACAAGCGCCATCCCCAAAAGCTAGTTTACGTTGCGTTGAGTCGAGCCACCACTCTGCACGGACTCTACTTAACCAACGCAGAGGATGACTTCACCTTCTACCACTGCAGAGAAAACCCGGATCGGGCCTTGTCGGACGAATTTCGTCGCTTACAAAACCATAAGCTCAACACGATCACCGCCAAGTGCTTTGCCGTCCTCCACTCACCGCATAGCTTAGCGCTATGCAACATCAACGTGCGCTCCTTGCCTGCACACGCCTTCGATGTGTCGCACGACCACGTCGTTCGCGAGGTACCAGTATTATGCTTGTCGGAAACGTGGACGGACACTGCCATCGAATTGCCCGGTTACAAGTGCGTTACCCTCGCAAAGCGACACGAGCGCCGAGCTGCTGGAGTCGCCGTGTACGACCACTTCGGAGGAACCACGCTTTCACCGCGAAACGTTCCGTACCAACTCAACACGCTGCCGCAGATGAGTTGTGGCGATGCGTGCGCCATTCAAACATCACAGGGCTTCATCGTCGCAACTTGCTACCTATCACCAGGAACCTCGCGGTCCGACGTCACCGACTTCTTTCTCCGTAACTTCCGTGCGGTGTGCCTTGAGAATGCGCCGGTCATCATCACTGGAGACTTCAACGTCAATGTGCTTCGCCGTGAAAACGAGTGGCTTCTCGCTTTTCTTGATGCCGAACTTGGACTTCGCCTCTTGTCGGACGTCACACAGCCGACTACGCGCAACAACACCTGTTTTAGATCTTGTGTTCGGAAAGGGCATCGCATCCCGAGTGCACTGCGTGACATTTCCGACCTACTTTAGCGATCACAAGCCGGTTCTCGTGGTCGTCGAGTGAACTGTGTGCAATTTATATTTCCTGTGTGTTTGCAAACACACGTAAGACTATACTTCGTGCTATTTCATTACGCGGATCATTAAATACCCCTACTTACTTGTTCTCATGTGTTCATTGCATTCCTGTCATTCTAAGCACATTCGCCCCATCACGTATGTGCCCCCCGTGCCCACTGTCGCACGCTGTGTGATCTGCTGTGCGCGCGAGGACGGCCACACCAGTCCGGCAACGAGCCGACACTGCTGCTCGCCTTCTACCTTTATGTGCGCACTGCGCTATCTTCCCCCGCGCCCTATAGTCGAGCCTATCTCACAAGCTCATTGTCCGACGCGCGCGACAGATGCACTGCTGCCCGGATCGGCAGCGCAGCGCGTACAGGTGTGTATGTACGCACCCTTCGCGCCTGCACGCGCTGCCCACGGGAGACGCTTCTCATCACGCCACCGTTTCACACGCGCCTTGTCGTGGTCATCGAGTCTCTCTTCATGTCGTCTACCGATGCAGCACACCTGCTTACTTATAAGGTCATGTTTACTACAATTCATATTGCTACCAAAGCCGCTCGCCTTACTTCGTATGACATTGCTGTGTTGCTATCGCATTCATTGCTTCGCCCTTAGGGCGAAACTGTGACATTTTTTGAACCAGAAGCGTTTCTAGTGGCTGTCACGCACCCGTTGTTTCTCTATATGTGTCTATGGATTGTTTATGCAGTCAGTCCAATTTCGCGTTGAAGAATGTAACTTCGTAATTTACTTTTGAACTAGACGAGAAGCGTTTCTAGTGCCTCTCACGCAACCGTAGTTTCACGGTTGTTTCACGGTTCAGTTTCACGCAACCGTCACGTAGTAGTGACGCTGAAGAAAACAGTCGTAAAACTGTGTACGACGACACTGGTTGTTTATTGGGCGAACCTGTGCCCACAAAAGCAAGGTACACTCAAAGCACAACGATAGCGGCGAACACAGTCGGCGATCGTCAAAAATCTGATCAGCGGCGAAGCACGTCGGCTTTTATACCTGAGTTATCGAAGGTTCCAAATTAATCCCTGATGCCCGCGTGTCTTCCAGAAAGTTCGCGACAATTCGCGTCGGTCATACAATCAGATAACATAAGCGTCGGTGAAAACATGCAATGGAAAGAAGCATCGAGAACGTTCTAGAAACTTCCGATACAGGCGCGTCCTGCGCCGAGCGATAACGTTTAACATTTGTTAGCCGGTGGAAAGCGGCCACCGGTGAAGATAAACATGTATACGTGTCAATACCCTCCCCTTAAAAGGCATCGTCCCGATGCTACAAACACGAAAGCGAAAACAAAACCATGCGTAATAAACAACAAACAAAAAAAAACCAATAACAAAGTAACGAAGTACCTAAGGTCGTCAGCGGGCGTAGAAAGGTTTAAGACGCACCACATGGATGACTTCAGGTCGTGCCCGGCGCCGCTGTGATTGCGAAATGCCGTCTGGCACGACCTCATAGTGCAGTGCGCCAATACGTCGGATTATCTTATATTGTCACGTTCCTCCTTCGATAGCGACCGGCTAGCGTAACTTACAACCCTTTCTAGTCCGTCAGTCCTCTGCACAAGCAGGGCGCCGAGTCCTACGCTGCTTGCGTCGGTGTGGACTTCGGTATCGGCGTTTTCGTCGAAATGCGCGAGGATGGGCGGCGATTGTAGGCGTCGCTTCAGTTCTTCAAATGCTTCGATTTGCGGCGTCTCCCACTTGAACTCGACGTCGGCCTTCGTGAGGTACGTCAGTGGCTCGGCGATCCGTGAAAAATCCTTGACGAAGCGCCTGTAATAGGCGCACAGGCCAAGAAATCTACGCACTGCCTTGTCGGCGGGCGGAGGAAAGTCAGTGATGGCCGCCGTTTTCTGTGGGTCAGGGCACACTCCAGACTTGTTGATGACATGGCCCAAAAACAAGAGCTCCTCGTATCCGAAGCGGCACTTTTCTGGCTTCAACGTGAGTCCGGAGGTCTTGATAGCTTGAAGAACTGTTTCAAGGCGCCGCAGGTGTTCTTCGAAGCTTGAGGCAAACACAACGACGTCGTCCAAATACACGAGGCAAGTCTGCCACTTCAAGCCTGCCAGTACTGTATCCATGACGCGTTGGAAAGTCGCAGGTGCCGACCAAAGACCAAACGGCATGACCTTGAACTCGAACAGTCCGTCTGGTGTTATAAAGGCAGTCTTCTCCCGGTCCCTCTCGTCGACTTCGATTTGCCAGTAGCCGGTTTTGAGGTCCATCGACGAAAAATACTTTGCGTTGTAGAGTCGATCCAAGGCGTCGTCAATCCGTGGGAGGGGGTATACGTCCTTCTTCGTGATCTTGTTGAGGCGACGATAATCGACGCAGAAACGTAGGGTTCCATCCTTCTTCTTCACTAACACCACGGGGGACGCCCACGGACTCTTGGACGGCTGGATGATGTCGTCGCGTAGCATTTCGTCGACTTGTTGCCTTATGGCCTCGCGTTCGCGCGCCGAAACTCGGTACGGGCTCTGACGGAGTGGGCGGACATTTTCGTCGGTTATGATGCGGTGCTTGGCGACAGGGGTTTGTCGAACTTTTGACGACGACGAGAAGCAGTCCTTGTATTGCAGGAGCAGAGCTTTTAGTTGTTCTTTCCTATGCCTGGGAAGGTTCTGATTGACGTCGAAAGTTGGTTCAGGTACTATAGTCGTCGTTGCAGGTGCACTGGAATCCGTGAAGGCGAAAGCACTGCTGGCTTGTACTATTTCGTCGATGTAGGCGACCGTGGTGCCTTTGTTAATGTGCTTGTATTCGGGGCTGAAGTTCGTGAGAATCACCCTTGTTTTCCCTGCACGTAGCTCAGCTATGCCTCTAGCGACGCAAATTTCACGGTCGTGCAGTAAGTGATGATCGCCCTCGATGACGCCCTCCATGTCTGCAGGCACTTCGGTACCGACGGAAATCATTACGCTGGAGCGAGGCGGAACGGTGACTTGTTCGTCTCGCACATTCAAGGCATGGTAACTGATGTCTGTATCCGGTGGTATCGCGTTGTACGTTGAAAGCGTTACCGACTTGGACCTTAAGTCGATGACTGCACCGTGTTGGTTTAGAAAGTCCATGCCTAGGATGACATCCCTGGAGCAGTGCTGCATGATTACGAAGCTCGCCTGGTAAGTGCGGTTGTTCAGTGACTCATGCTGTGCAGATTCCAGCCGGCGTTATTAGGTGGCCTCCCGCTGTACGGATATCGGGTCCTTGCCAGGCAGTCTTCACCTTCTTCAACTTGGCGGCGAACGGGCCACTGAAGACGGAATAGTCGGCTCCAGTGTCGACGAGAGCAGTGACGTGATGACCATCGATTAGCACGTCTAAGTCGGTAGACCGTCGTCTGGCGTTGCGGTTAAGTCGTGGCGTCGGATCACGGCTGCGTCGGCTTGCTCCGCTGCTGCTACGTCGCGTCGGTAGGTCTTCTTTCGGCGGCTAAGTGTTGTCGTTGCCGGCTAAGTGTTGCCAGGCGGTGTGCTGATACCTCGTCGTGGTGATTCGCGAATCTTCTTCGTCGGCGGCGGAGGATCTTCGGTATTGCGTCGTACAGCAACCGCACCTCCATCGGTTGCTGCCTTTAGTTTCCCGGGTAAGGACTGGGAGATCGGCCCCGAGTGGGACCGGTGTACTGACGGTGATGGGGCGAGATGTAGCGGCCTGGTGACGGCGAGCGTGAGGGTCGTCGTGGTTGCCACTGAGCTCCGGCGAGGTAGTCGGCGATGTCACGTGGTCGCTCGCCAAGCTGTGGACGTGGCGCGTTGACGGCGAACCCTCGTAGGCCCATCTCGCGGTATGGGCATCGGCGGTAGACATGGCCGGCTTCCCCGCAGTGATAGCAGAGCGGGCGGTGGTCGGGGGCGCGCCAAATGTCCGTTTTTCTCGGGTAGCTGCGCTGGGCGACGGACGGGCGTGCTGGCTGCGGCGGCGGCGCTGGGCGACGGAATTGCGGCGTTACGGGGCCCTGGCGCGAGCGCGGAGGGGGGCCTTGACGACGGGCGACGGCGGCGTATGTCATCGCTTCCGGCTGGGGTTGCGGCGATTCGAGAAGTCCTAGCGATTGCTGGATTTCCTCCCGCACGATATCGGCGATGGAAGCAACTTGAGGCTGCGACGACGGTAGCAACTTCCGCAGCTCTTCGCGTACTATCGCCCTGATGGTGTCTCGTAGGTCGTCGGAAAGTCCTTGGACTTCGGCGTAGTGTGGCGTCGAACGGCGATTGTATTGCCGGTTGCGCATGTCCAGTGCTTTCTCGATCGTCGTAGCCTCCGAGAGAAAGTCTTGGACTGTTGTTGGTGGATTCCGTACCAGTCCGGCGAATAGCTCCTGCTTAACTCCCCGCATGAGCAAGCGAACTTTCTTGTCTTCGGGCATAGCTGGATCGGCGTGCCGGAACAATCGAGTCATTTCTTCAGTGTACATACCGATGCCCTCATTCGGGAGCTGTACACGGTTTTCCAGCAAGGCTGCAGCTCTTTCTTTACGGACGACGCTCGTGAAGGTGTCCAGGAAGGCGGCTCGGAAGAGGTCCCAGGTTGTTAGTGTCGTGTTCCGGGGCTTCCATGAACGAAGAGGCAGACTGTACTTGAACAGGCTTTATTGCATGGTGGCAACTTAAAAGTGGCAGAATTACAGCCAAGGAATACAAGGACAAAATGCACACCCAGCCTTGAAGCCAGCGATTATATACACATAGTGGGCGAGGGTGATTTGATCGCGATATGGGCCGCGTGACAGCAAGGAAACGCTATCACGCTATGACGCAAGTACACGTGTACAGATATGCGACATCCCCCCACACTTATTTTGGAAACACGGGTATAACCGCGACAGTTTATGGCACATAGCGATCAGGTGGGCGGCGCTGTCTCTGTGGGTAACGATGTTCGTTTGCAGAGTTTGAAGGCTCCACCGATTCACGCTGAATGATCGCCGTGGTGCCGTTATCGGTTGAAGAGTCGGCAGCTGGGACCTGTACTGGAGGTTCTTGATGTCTTCTCACGAAGAGTAGCTCGAAGTCAGTGGTGTCGGCGTTACCCTTGCGGATGTGGTTTTGGTGACGCACCCACTGGAAAACACCACGTGGAGTCATGACACTTAAACGGTATGACACAGGTCCCGTACGCGCGAGAACTGTTGCACAGAGCCACTTTGGTCCAGGTCGAAGGTTGCGCACCCGAACGTCATCACCAACACCGAAGATTTTCTCACGACACGGGTGACGCCTTGTCTGACGAAATTGGCGCTGTGACACTTTGTTCTCGACCGATGGTCGCACCAGGTCTAGCCTTGTCCGTAGGCGCCGTCCCAGGAGCAAGGTGGAAGGAGCTTCCCCTGTCGTAGCATGAGGCGTATTACGATACGCCAAAAGGAAGTCTGCTATTTCCGCAGTCGCTATCCTCGGATTGGTCTTTCGAAGCGCTGCCTTCAAAGTTTGGACAAAACGTTCCGCCAAGCCGTTGCTGCTTGGATGATACGGTGCGGTACGTACGTGTCTTATACCCCTTTGCTTGAGGTAGACTTGGAATTCTGCAGAGATGAACTGGCTTCCGTTGTCGGACACCACTGTTTCCGGAAAACCAAATCTGCAGAAAAGTTCATGAATACATGCTATGGTTGCTTCTGAAGTAGTAGTGGTCATGGGACATACTTCTGGCCACTTCGAATGAGCGTCGACTACCACTAAGTATGAAACACCTTTTATGGGACCTGCAAAATCGACGTGCAGGCGTTGCCATGGACGCGTCGGCCAGGACCAAGGATGGAGCGGTGCTTTCACTGGTAAACTGCGTGTCTCAGCGCATGTTTGACAAGCGGCAACACATCTCTCTATGTCATGGTCGATGTTTGGCCACCACACATAGCTTCTTGCCAACTCCTTCGTTCGCACCACTCCCGGATGTCCCTCATGCAATTCATCTAGGACAAATTGACGAAACTTTTGTGGTACCACAACACGCATTCCTAGCATGACACAACCTTGATATAAAGAAAGCTCTAGCTTCCTGTAGAAGAATGGTTTCAGGTCTGCAGACACGTTAGTCGGCCAGCCTGACAAAATGTGCTGTACTACTTGACGAAAAACTGGATCACTTGCAGTTTCTTCTGCGATTTGTTTACTGCAGACAGGCATGCTGTCTAAACGCAAAAGCAAAAAATTTTCTTCGGCCGCATCCCTGCCAGGTTGCTGAAGTGGAAGGCGCGACAAGCAATCAGCGTCCACATTCTGAGCTGAAGGGCGATACTGCAAAGAAAAAGCATATGCAGAAAGTGTGACTGCCCAGCGCTGAAGTCTGGCGGCTGCTATCGCTGGAATGCCTGTTTTGGGTCCAAATATTGTCTCAAGTGGCTTATGGTCAGTGAGCAACGTAAAATTGCGTGCGTAAACGTAGTAATGAAACCTCTTGACACTAAACACCAGGGCTAATGCCTCTTTCTCTAGTTGGCTATAACCTTGTTCAGCCTTTGTCAGTGTGCGTGAAGCATACGCTATTGGATGAACTTGCCCTTGTAAAATGTGCGACAGAACCGCACCTATTCCATAGGCGGAAGCATCACACGACAGCTGCACTGGCCAACTGGGGTTGTAGTGTGTCAAAATAGGCTTTGACGTTAGCAGTTTCTTTACATGTACTAACGCACTTTAACAAGCGGCATTCCATTCCCAAGCTTCGGTCTTGCGTAAGAGCTTGTTCAGGGGAAACAGTATAGATGACAGATTCGGAACAAACTTTCCATAGTAATTTATGAGCCCTAGCAGCGACTGCAGTTGCTGCTTATCTTTCGGAGTCGGTGCATTCGTGATTGCGACCAACTTTTTATCTGTCGGCCGAACACCGTCTTTCGTTATCACATGACCTAAGTATTGGAGTTCATCGCGAAAGAAATCGCACTTGGAAAGTTTTAGACGCATTCCGCGTTCTGATAGCCGTTTCAGCACTGCTTCGAGGTTAGACAAATGTTCTGCTTCCGTGCGGCCCGTGATCAGTATGTCATCGAGATAACACGTCACGCTGTTCAGTCCTTTCAATGCGTTATCCATAATACGCTGAAATATTGCGGGAGCCGACGAAATGCCAAACGGTAGGCGGTTGACTAAAAATAGACCTTTGTGCGTGTTCAGCGTCAGATATTGCTTGGACTCGTCATCCATTTCGACCTGCTGGTACGCTCTGCTCAAGTCTATCTTCGAAAAATGTTTTCCACCTGCAAGTGCGGCAAATAGCTCGTCCGCTTTTGGTAGAGGATACCTTTCGATGTCGAGTATTGGGTTTAGCGTGACTTTGTAGTCACCGCATAATCTGACTGAACCGTCGCGTTTGACCACTGGCACGACAGGCGTAGCATATGGGCTCGTTGTAATGGGTGTAATTATCCCTAGCTCTTGTAGCTTGGTTAATTCGTATTCGACAGCAGTTTTTAGTGCGAAAGGCACACTTCTAGCTTTGAAAAATTTAGGTCTTGCCTCATCCTTGAGGAACAGAGTAGCCTTTTCACCTTTTACTGTGCCGAGTTCGTCCTTGAACAGGTCTTGATAGCGGCTTAGCAAGGACTCGAGCTCAGGCGATTTCTCGGAGCTGCTTGTCTTCCCCAGCTGCATGTGGCGAAGACCTTGGATTTGCGTCCAATCCAGCTGGAGGTGCTGCAGCCAATTGCGCCCCAGTAGCGGCTGGCCATCCTGGCGTAGCACGTACAATGGCAGGCGCTGGGTCTGTGCGTTGCACTGGACTGCCACAAATGCTACTCCGCAGGGCTTCACACGTTCATTCGTGTAGGTTCTTAGGGTAAGGCTTGTCCTGCGAAATTGAGCACTTGGAAAAAGCGAACGAAACTGTGAAACAGACATAACTGATAGAGCGGCTCCTGTATCGAGTTCCATGTTCACTGGTAGGTCGTTAATGGTAACTTCGACCATGATCGGTTTTGCTCTTACTTCTGCAGCGGCTTTCACGCTTTGCAAGTTGCTGTGCGGCAGTGCCAGGGTACGAACATGTCGCTTATGTTTGCCTGGCGATTCTTTAAACTGTCTGCTCCGACAAGCACGCTTGATGTGGCCCTTTTTGTTGCACTGAAAGCATTTGGCATTCATATACCGACAAGAGTTTGCTGCGTGTTTCAATGACCCGCAGCGATAACATGAGGCAGAAGTTTGTTCAGTGCTGTTAACTTTGTGGACGTCATATTCTGTCGGTGGCGTTGATCGCGTAGCAGACGCACTTTGAATAGCCGCTTCGATAGCTATTGCACGATCGACTGCTGTTTGAAACTTAAGCTGGTTGTCTTCTGCAAATAAGTTACGTTGTATGTCAGCACGAAGCAGCCCACAAACAAATCTGTCCCTTAAGGCTTGATCGAGAAAAGTGCCGAACTCGCAAGTTTGTGCGAGCCTCCGCAGCTCTGCGGCATACTGAGCAGTAGTCTCTTGCGGTAATTGCGAGCGGCGATGAAATTTGGCTCTTTCTCCAATAATGGACAGTTTTGGGACAAAGTGGCTTCGCAGTAGCTCTAGAAGTTGCTCAAAAGACTTCTTAGTGGGAATCTCCGGAGACGTTAACGACTTCAATAATGCGTACGTCTTCGGTCCTACCATGCTTATCAACGTATCAGCCTGCTGCTCAACCGGGACCTTGTTAGCCCGTAGAAATGCTTGGAGCCGTTCCTCGTAACTAGTCCAATCGGCGGAAGACTCATCGAATGGTTCTACTTGCCCCAATTGTGACGACATGGCTGCGTTGACTTGTTGTCTCGTGGCCGTCTACCAGGGTCCAGGCTGTCTACCAGGATCCAGGCTGTCTACCAGGATCCAGGCTGCCTACCAGGATCCAGGCTGTCTACCAGGATCCAGGCTGTCTACCAGCATCCAGGCTGTCTACCAGCATCCAGGCTGTCTACCAGCATCCCACCCTCGTCGCCAAGACTATGTCGTGTTCCGGGGCTTCCATGAACGAAGAGGCAGACTGTACTTGAACATGCTTTATTGCATGGTGGCAACTTAAAAGTGGCAGAATTACAGCCAAGGAATACAAGGACAAAATGCACACCCAGCCTTGAAGCCAGCGATTATATACACATAGTGGGCGAGGGTGATTTGATCGCGATATGGGCCGCGTGACAGCAAGGAAACGCTATCACGCTATGACGCAAGTACACGTGTACAGATATGCGACAGTTAGTGAACGTTCCCTATTCTCGAACCAGGTTCTGGCGCCATCTTCAAGAGAGAAGTAAACATGGCGCAGCTTTTCGTCGCAGTCCCACTTGTTGGACGTAGCGACCCGGTCGTATGCCTCCAGCCAGCTTTCGGCGTCTTCACATGGCGAACCGCAGAAAGTCGACGGCTCCCTGGATTGTTGCATCACGACCGCAGATGTTGGCACAGGGGCTGTCATGGTAGCTGCTGCCGAGGTCATGACTTTTGTCCTCTTGGTCTTCTCAGGTAGGGGTTCGCACTCCGGTGGCAGGTTCAGTAGCCTGCGACTAGCTCGCTGGTCGGGGTAGACGTCGACGTCTTCTAGACGGTGTGGGCTTGGCTCACGGCTGGACGGGGGGGTCCGGTACAAGGACATAAAAGCACCTCGACCAGATGTCACGTAGTAGTGACGATGAAGCAAACGGTCGTAAAACTGGGAATGACGAAACTGATTCTTTATTGGGCGAACATGTGCCCACAAAAGCAAGTTACACTTGAAGCACAACGATAGCGGCGAACACAGTCGGCGATCGTCGAAATCTGATCAGCGGCGAAACGCGTCGGCTTTTATACCTGAGTCATCGAAGGTTCCAGATTAATCCCTGATGCCCGCGTGTCTTCCAGAAAGTTCTAGACAATTCGCGTCGCTCATACAATCAGATTACATGGGCGTCGGTGACCACAGACGACGGATAGAAGCATTGATAACGTCCGAGAAGCTCCCAATGCAGGCGCGTCCTGCGCCGAGCGATAACGTTTAACATTTGTCAGCCAATGTTGAAAGCGGCCACCGGTGAAAGATAAACATGTGTACGTGTCAATATGGTCCGAAATAGCGACGCAACAGTTTCTCGCTAAGTCCTCGTCGGCGAATCGGAGTCCAGACCCAAACACGGTCGCCGGGCTGGTACTCGACGTAGCGTCGTCGAAGATTGTAGTGTCGGCTGTCGGTCCTCTGCTGGTTCTTGATGCGCAGGCGGGCGAGCTGTCGACCTTCTTCGGCACGCTGCAAATAAGTGGCAACGTCGACATTTTCTTCGTCAGCGACGTCTGGTAGCATGGCGTCAAGCGTCGTTGCCGCGTTCCTTCCGTAGACCAGGTTGAACGGCGCCATGTGCGTCGTTTCTTGCACGGCCGTGTTGTATGCGAAGGTCACGTACGGAAGGATGGCATCCCACGTCTTGTGTTCGATGTCGCCGTACATTGCCAGCATGTCGGCGATGGTCTTATTTAGGCGCTCGGTGAGGCCATTCGTCTGCGGGTGGTAGGCGGTGGTGCGGCGATGGCTTGTCTGGCTGTACCGCAGGATGGCTTGAGTTCTGCCGTAAAGGCCGTGCCTCTGTCGGTGATGAGGACTTCTGGGGCACCGTGACGCAGGAGGATGTTCTCAACGAAGAATCGGGCTACCTCGGCGGCACTGCCTTTGGGCAAGGCTTTTGATTCGGCGTAGCGGGTGAGGTAGTCCGTAGCGACGACGATCCATTTATTCCCGGACGTCGACGTCGGAAAAGGCCCCAGTAAGTCCATCCCGATCTGCTGGAACGGTCGGCGAGGTGGCTCGATTGGCTGTAGAAGTCCGGCTGGCCTTGTCGGCGGTGTTTTGCGTCGCTGACAGTGCCGGCATGTCCTTACGTAATGGGCGACGTCGGCAGAGAGGCGAGGCCAGTAGTATTTTTCTTGTATCCTCGCGAGAGTGCGAGAAAAACCGAGATGTCAAGCCGTTGGGTCGTCATGGAGAGCTTGCAGAACCTCTGGACGCAATTCTGAGGGTACCACGAGGAGGTAGTTGGCTCGGAGAGGCGAGAAGTTCTTCTTTAGGAGAATGTCGTTTTGCAGGAAAAACGACGCCAATCCTCGCCTGATACCTTCGGCACAATGACGGTCTTGCCTTCCAGGTAGTCTACAAGGCTCCTTAGTTCCGGGTCGGCTCGTTGTTGTTCGGCGAATTCGCCGGCACTGATGGGTCCCAAGAAAGTGTCGTCATCCTGGTCGTCTTGTGGCGGCGGTTCGACGGGAGCGCGAGACAAACAATCGGCGTCAGAGTGCTTTCGCCCGAACTTGTAAACGACGGTGATGTCGAATGCTTGAAGTCTCAGGCTCCAGCGTGCGAGGCGACCTGAAGGATCCTTCAAGTTAGCTAGCCAACACAAGGCGTGGTGGTCGCTCACAACTTTAAAGGGCCTGCCATAGAGGTAGGGGCGAAACTTTGATGTAGCCCAGATGATGGCGAGGCACTCTTTTCTGTTGTGGAATAATTTGCTTCCGCCTTCGATAGCGACCGGCTAGCGTAACTTACAACCCTTTCTAGTCCGTCAGTCCTCTGCACAAGCACGGCGCCGAGTCCTACGCTGCTTGCGTCGGTGTGGACTTCCGTATCGGCGTTTTCGTCGAAATGCGCAAGTATTGGCGGCGATTGCAGGCGTCGCTTCAGTTCTTCGAATGCTTCGACTTGCGGCGTCTCCCACTTGAACTCGACGTCGGCCTTCGTGAGATACGTCAGTTGCTCAGCGATCCGTGAAAAATTCTTGACGAAGCGCCTGTAATAGGCGCACAGTCCAAGAAATCTACGCACTGCCTTCTTGTCAGCGGGCGGAGGAAAGTTGGAGATGGCCGCAGTTTTCTGAGGGTCGGGGCGCACTCCAGACTTGTTGATGACGTGGCCCAAAAACAAGAGCTCCTCATATGCGAAGCGGCACATTTCGGGCTTTAACGTGAGTCCGGAGGTTTTGATTGCAAGAACTGTTTCAAGGCGCCGCAGGTGTTCTTCTAAGTTTGAGGCAAACACAACGACGTCGTCCAAATAGACGAGGCAAGTCTGCCACTTCAAGCCTGCCAGTACTGTATCCATGACGCGTTGGAAAGTCGCAGGTGCCGAGCAAAGACCAAACGGCATGACCTTGAACTCGAACAGTCCGTCTGGTGTTATAAACGCAGTCTTCTCCCAGTCCCTCTCGTCGACTTCGATTTGCCAGTAGCCGGTTTTGAGGTCCATCGACGAAAAATACTTTGCGTTGTAGAGTCGATCCAAGGCGTCGTCAATCCGTGGGAGGGGGTATACGTCCTTCTTCGTGATCTTGTTGAGCCGACGATAATCGACGCAGAAACGTAGGGTTCCATCCTTCTTCACTAACACCACGGGGGACGCCCACGGACTCTTGGACGGCTGGATGATGTCGTCGCGTAGCATTTTGTCGACTTGTTGCCTTATGGCCTCACGTTCGCGCGCCGAAACTCGGTACGGGCTCTGACGGAGTGGGCGGACATATTCGTCGGTTATAATGCGGTGCTTGGAGACAGGGGTTTGTCGAACTTTTGACGACGACGAGAAGCAGTCCTTGTATTGCAGGAGCAGAGCTTTTAGCTGTTCTTCCTTATGATTGGGAAGGTTCTGATTGACGTCGAAAGTTGGTTCAGGTACTACAGTCGTCGTTGAAGGTGCACTGGAATCCGTGAAGGCGAAAGCACTGCTGGCTTGTACTATTTCGTCGATGTAGGCGACCGTGGTGCCTTTGTTAATGTGCTTATATTCGTGGCTGAAGTTCGTGAGCATCACTCTTGCTTTCCCTTCGCGTAGTTCACCTATGCCTCTAGCGACGCAAATTTCACGGTCGAGCAGTAAGTGATGATCGCCCTCGATGACGCCCTCCATGTCTGCAGACACTTCGGTACCGACGGAAATCATTACGCTTGAGCGAGGCGGAACGGTGACTTGTTCTTCAAGCACATTCAAGGCATGGTAACTGATGCTTGTATCCGGCGGTATCGCTTTGTGTGTTGAAAGCGTTATCGACTTGGACCTTAAGTCGATGACTGCACCATGTTGGTTTAGAAAGTCCATGCCTGGGATGACGTCCCTGGAGCAGTGCGACAGGATTACGAAGCTCGCCGGGTAAGTGCGGTTGTTTACCGTGACTCGCGCTGTGCAGTTTCCAGCCGGCGTTATTAGGTGACCTCCCGCTGTCCGTATATCGGGTCCTTGCCAGGCCGTCTTCACCTTCTTTAACTTGGCGGCGAACGCGCCGCTGAAAACTGAATAGTCGGCGCCAGTGTCGACGAGAGCGGTGACGTTATGACCATCGATGAGCACGTCTAGATCGGTAGACCGGCGTCTGGCGTTGCGGTTAATTCGTGGCGTCGGATCACGGCTGCGTCGGCTTGCTCTGCTGCTGCTACGTCGCGTCGGAAGGTCTTCGTTCGGCGGCGATGTGTTGTCAAGGCTGTTGCTAGGCGGCGTGCTGATATCTCGTCGTGATGATTCGCGAATCGTCGTCGTCGTCGGCGGCGGCGGAGGATCTTCGGCATTGCGTCGTACAGCAACCGCACCTCCATCGGTTGCTGCTTTTAGCTTCCCGGGTATGGACTGGGAGATCGGCCCCGGGTTGGGCCGGCATACAGGCGGCGATGCGGCGAGATGTAGCGGCCTGGTGACGGCGAGCGTGAGGGTCGTCGTGGTTGCCACTGGGCTCCGGCAAGGTAGTCGGCGATGTCACGTGGTCGCTCGCCAAGCTGTGGACGTGGCGCGTTGACGGCGAACCTTCTTAGGCCCATCTCGCGGTATGGGCATCGGCGGTAGACATGGCCGGCTTCCCCGCTGTGATAGCAGAGCGGGCGGTGGTCGGGGGCGCGCCAAATGTCCGTCTTCCGCTGGTAGCTGCGCTGGGCGACGGGCGGGCGTGCTGGCGGCGGCGGCGGTGGACGACGGAACTGCGGCGTTACGGGGCCCTGGCGCGAGCGCGGAGGCGGGCCTTCACGACGGGCGACGGCGGCGTACGTCATCGCTTGCGGCTGTGGTTGAGGCAATGCCGGAACTTCTGGCACTTCCAGTGATCGCTGAACCTCTTCTTTAACTATGTCAGCGATTGAAGCCACCTGAGGCTGCGATCTTGGGAATAATTTCTGTAGTTCTTCCCGTACAACCGCTCTGATCGCCTCGTGCAGGTCGTCGGCGCCTAGAGCTTGAGCTTCGGCGTAGTTTGTCAGCGCACGGCGGTTGTATTGCCTGGCTCGCATTTCAAGCGTCTTCTCGATCGTTGTCGCCTCCGAAACAAATTCTGCCACAGTCTTGGGCGGGTTGCGCATCAATCCGGTGAATAGATGCTCCTTGACGCCCCGCATCAAGAACCTAACTTTCTTTTCTTCAGACATGTCGGGGTCGGCGTGGCGGAAGAGGCGAGTCATCTCCTCCGTGAAGATCGCGATGCTCTCGTTCGGCCATTGAACTCTGGTTTCCAGGAGAACTTCAGCCCTTTCTTTTCGTACGACACTCGTGAAGGTCCTCACGAAGTTCTCGCGAAATAGGTCCCAAGTCACCAGGGTGGTCTCTCTGTTCTCAAACCATGTTCGAGCAGCGTCATCCAACGAAAAATAGACATGGCGCAGCTTGTCATCGTCGCTCCATTTGTTGAATGTCGCGGTCCTCTCGTACGTCTCCAGCCATGTTTCAGGGTCTTCAGCTGATGATCCACGGAAGGTCGGTGGCTCCCGAGGTTGCTGCAGCAGGATAGGGGACGCTGGGGCTGCCATTGTGGTCGTTGACTTGGCCTTGATCGCTGTGGTCTTCTCGGGAAGAAGTCCGTATTCTGGCAAAAGTCCTTGCTGCCTACGGCTAGCTCGCTGGTCCTTGGCGACGTTGGTCTCGTCCTCCGGTTTCGGGCTTGGGTCCCGGCTTTGCGGGGGCGTCCGCTGCATGGACACAAAAGCACCTCCACCAGATGTCACGTAGTAGTGACGCTGAAGAAAACAGTCGTAAAACTGTGTACGACGACACTGGTTGTTTATTGGGCGAACCTGTGCCCACAAAAGCAAGGTACACTCAAAGCACAACTATAGCGGCGAACACAGTCGGCGATCGTCAAAAATCTGATCAGCGGCGAAGCACGTCGGCTTTTATACCTGAGTCATCGAAGGTTCCAGATTAAACCCTGATGCCCGCGTGTCTTCCAGAAAGTTCTAGACAATTCGCGTCGGTCATACAATCAGATAACATAAGCGTCGGTGAAAACAAGCAACGGAAAGAAGCATCGATAACGTTCTAGAAACTTCCGATACAGGCGCGTCCTGCGCCGAGCGATAACGTTTAACATTTGTTAGCCGGTGGAAAGCGGCCACCGGTGAAAGATAAACATGTATACGTGTCAATATGTGTCTAGGGGTTGTTTATGCAGTCACTCCGATTGCGCGTTGAAGAATGCCACTTCGTAATTTGCTTTTGAACCAAACCAGAAGCGTTTCTAGCGGCTCTCACGCAATTGTAGTTTCTCTATATGTGTCTAGGGATTGTTTACAAATCCAGTCCATTTGCGCGTTGAACAATTTCACTTCGTAATTTACTTTTGAACTATACCAGAAGTGTTTCTAGTGGCTGTCACGCACCCGTAGTTTCTCTATTGTGTCTAGGGATTGTTTATACAGTCAGTCCAATTGAGCGTTGAAGAATGTCACTTCGTAATTTACTTTTGAACTAGACCAGAAGCGTTTCCAGTGGCTCTCATGCAACCGTAGTTTCTTTATATGTGTCTAGGGATTGTTTCTGCATCCAGTTCAGTTGCGCGTTGAACAATTTCTCTTCGTAATTTATTTTTGAACGAAACCAGAAGCGTTTCTAGTGCCTCTAGCGCAAATGTAGTTTCTCTATAAGTGTCTAGGGGTTGTTTATGCAGTCACTCCGATTGCGCGTTGAACAATTTCACTTCGTAATTTACTTTTGAACTATACCAGAAGTGTTTCTAGTGGCTGTCACGCACCCGTAGTTTCTCTATTGTGTCTAGGGATTGTTTATACAGTCAGTCCAATTGAGCGTTGAAGAATGTCACTTCGTAATTTACTTTTGAACTAGACCAGAAGCGTTTCCAGTGGCTCTCATGCAACCGTAGTTTCTTTATATGTGTCTAGGGATTGTTTCTGCATCCAGTTCAGTTGCGCGTTGAACAATTTCTCTTCGTAATTTATTTTTGAACGAAACCAGAAGCGTTTCTAGTGCCTCTAGCGCAAATGTAGTTTCTCTATAAGTGTCTAGGGATTGTTTACGCAGTCACTCCAATTGCGCGTTCAAGAATGCCACTTCGTAATTTACCTTTGAACTACACCAGAAGCGTTTCTAGTGGCTCTCACAGAATTGTAGTTTCTCTAATGTGTCTAGGGATTGTTTATACAGTCAGTTCAACTGCACGTTGAAGAATGCCACTTCGTAATTTACTCTTGAACTAGACCAGAAATATTTCTAGTGGCTGTCACGCACTCGTAGTTTCTCTATTGTGTCTAGGGATTGTTTATACAGTCAGTCCAATTTAGCGTTGAGGAATGTCACTTCGTAATTCACTTTTCAACCAGACCAGAACGTTTCTAGTGGCTCTCACGCAACCTTAGTTTCTCTATGTGTGTCTAGGGATTGTTTATGCAGTCACTCCGATTGCGCGTTGAAGAATGCCACTTCGTAATTTACTTTTGAACTAGACCAGAAGCGTTTCTAGTGACTCTCACGCAACCGTAGTATCTCTTTATGTGTCTATGGATTGTTTAGGCAGTCAGTCCAACTGCACGTTGAAGAATGTCACTTCGTAATTTACTCTTGAACTAGACCAGAAGCATTTCTAGTGGCTCTCACGCACCCGTAGTTTCTCTATATGTGTCTAGGGATTGTTTATGCATGCAGTCCAATTGCGCGTTGAACAATTTCACTTCGTAATTTACTTTTGAACTATACCAGAAGCGTTTCTAGTGGCTGGGACGCACCCTTAGTTTGTCTAATGTGTCTAGGGATTGTTTACGCAGTCACTCCAATTGCGCGTCGAAGAATTACACTTCGTAATTTATCTTTGAACTAGACCAGAAGCGTTTCTAGTGGCTCTCACAAAATTGTAGTTTCTCTATATGTGTCCAGGGATACTTTATGGAGTAAGACCAATTGCGCGTTGAACTTTGTCACATCGTAATTTACTTTTGAACTAGACCAGAAGTCTTTTAGTGGCTGTCACGCACCCGTAGTTTCTCTATTGTGTCTAGGGATTGTTTATACACTCAGTCCAACTGCACGTTGAAGAATGTCACTTCGTAATTTACTTTTCAACTAGACCAGAACGTTTCTAGTGGCTCTCACGCAACCGTAGTTTATATGTGTCTAGGGATTGTTTATGCAGTCACTCCGATTGCGCGTTCAAGAATGTCACTTCGTAATGTACTTTTGAACTAGACCAAAAGCGTTTGTAGTGGCTCTCACGCCATTGTAGTTTCTCTATATATGTGTCCAGGGATTCTTTATGCAGTCAGACCAGTTGCGCTTTTAACAATGTCACATCGTAATGTACTCTTGAACTGGACCAGAAGTGTTTGGAGTGGCTGTCACGCGCCCATAGTTTCTCTATTGCATCTAGGGATTGTTTATAAAGCCAGTACAATTTCGCGTTGAAGAATTTCACTCTCGTAATTTAATTTTGAACTAGACCACAAGCGTTTCTAGTGGCTCTCACGCAACCGTAGTTTGTCTATATGTGTCCAGGGATTGTTTATACAGTCAGTCCAATTTCGTGTTGGAGAATGTCACTTCGTATTTTCTTTTTAACTAGACCAGATGCGTTTCTAGTGGCTCTCACGCAACCGTAGTTTCTCTATATGTGTCTATGGATTGTTTATGCAGTCAGTCCAACTGCACGTCGAAGAATTTCACTCTCGTAATTTAATTTTGAACTAGACCAGAAGCGTTTCTAGTGGCTCTCACGCAAGCGTAGTTTCTCTATATGTGTGTATGGATTGTTTTGCTGTCACTCCAATTGCGCGTTGAAGAAGGCCACTTCGTAATTTACTCTTGCAGTATACGAGAAGCGTTTCTAGTGGCTCTCACGCAACCGTAGTTTCTCTATATGTGTCTAGGAATTGTTTATGCAGTCAGTCCAACTGCACGTTAAAGAATTTCACTTCGTAACTAACTTTTGAACTAGACCAGAAGCGTTTCTAGGGGCACTCACGACATAGTAGTTTCTCTATTGAGTCTAGGGATTGTTTATACAGGCAGTCCAATTGCACGTTGAAGAATGTCACTTGGTAATTTACTTTTCAACTAGACCACAATCGTTTCTAGTGGCACTCACGACATAGTTGTTTCTCTATATATGTCTAGGGATTGTTTATGCATCCAGTCCAATTGTGCGTTGAAGAATGTCACTTAGTAATTTATTTCAACTGGACCAAACGCGTTTCTAGTGGTTCTCACGCAACCGCAGTGTCTCAATATGTCTCTAAGGATTGTTAATGCAGTCAGTCCAATTGCGCGTTGAAGAATGTCACATCGTAATTTACTTTTGAACTAGAGCAGAAGTGTTTGAAGTGGCGTTCACTAACCCGTACATTCTCTATTTTGTCTAGGGATTGTTTATGAATCCAGTCCAATTGCGCGTTGAAGAATTTAACTTCGTAATTTACATTTAAACTATACCAGAAGCGTTTCTAGTGCCTGTCACGCACCCGTAGTTTCTCTATTGTGTCTAGGGATTGTTTATACAGTCAGTCCAATTGAGCGTTGAAGATTGTCACTTCGTAATTTACTTTTAAACTAAACTAGAAGTGTTTCTAGTGGCTCTCACGGAATTGTAGTTTCTCTATATGTGTCTAGGGATTGTTTATGCATCCAGTTCAATTGCGCGTTGAACAATTTCACATCGTAATTTACTTTTGAACTAGACCAGAAGCGTTTGCAGTGGCTCTCACGCAACCGTAGTTTCTCTATATGTGTCTATGAATTGTTTAAGCAGTCAGTCCAATTGCGCGTTGAAGAATTTCGCTTCGTTATTTACTTTTGAACTAGACCAGAAGTATTTGAAGTGGCTGTCACACACCCGTAGTTTCTCTATTTTCTCTAGGGATTGTTTATACAGTCAGTCCAATTTCGCGTTGAAGAATATAACTTCGTAATTTACTTTTGAACTAGACGAGAAGCGTTTCTAGTGCCTCTCACGCAACCGTAGTTTCTCTATATTTGTCTAGGGGTTGTTTATGCAGTCACTCCGATTGCGCGTTGAACAATTTCACTTCGTCATTTACTTTTGAACTAGACCAGAAGCGTTTGTATTTGCTCTCACGCAATTGTAGTTTCTCTAAATGTGTCTAGGGATTGTTTATGCATCCATTCCAATTGTGCGTTGAAGAATTTCACTTCGTAATTTACTTTTGAACTAGACCAGAAGCGTTTCCAGTGGCTCTCACGCAACCGTAGTTTCTCTATATGTGTCTATGGATTGTTTATGCAGTCAGTCCAACTGCAAGTTGAACAATGCCACTTCATAATTCACTTTTGAACTAGACCAGAAGCGTTTCTAGTGGCTCTCACGCAATTGTAGTTTCTCTATATGTCTCTAGGAATTGTTTATGAATCCAGTCCAATTGCGCGTTGAAGAATTTCACTTCATAATTTACTTTTGAACTAGACCAGAAGTGCTTTTAGTGGCTGTCACACACCCGTTGTTTCTCTATAGTGTGTAGGGATTGTTTTACAGTCAGTCCAATTTCGCGTTGAGGAATGTCACTTCTTAATTTACTTTTTAACTAGACCAGAAGCGTTTCTAGTGGCTCTCACGCAACCGTAGTTTCTCTATATGTGTCTAGGGATTGTTTATACAGTCAGTCCAATTGCGCGTTGAAGAAAGCCACTTCGTAATTTTCTTTTGAACTAGACCAGAAGCGTTTCTAGTGGCTCTCACGCAACCGTAGTTTCTCTATATGTGTCTATGGATTGTTTATGCAGTCAGTCCAACTGCACGTTGAACAACGTCACTTCGTAACTTACTCTTGAACTAGACCAGAAGCATTTCTAGTGGCTTTCACGCACACGTAGTTTCTCTATTGTGTCTAGGGATTGTTTATACAGTCAGTCCAATTGCGCGTTGAAGAATGCCACTTCGTAATTTACTTTTGAACTAGACCAGAAGCGTTTCTAGTGGCTCTTACGCAATTGTAGTTTCTCTATATCTGTCTAGGGACACATATTACATTTACTTTTGAACGTTTCTAGTGGCTCTCACGCAACTGTAGTTTCTCTATATGTGTTTATGGATTGTTTATGCATCCAGTCCAATTGCGCGTTGAACAATGTAACTTCGTAATTTACTTTTGAACTAGACGAGAAACGTTTCTAGTGGCTGTCACGCACCCGTAGTTTCTCTATTGGTTCTAGGGATTGTTTATACAGTCAGTCCAAGTTAGCGTTGAAGAATGTCACCTCGTAATTTAATTTTCAACTAGACCAGAAGCGTTTCTGGTGGCTCTCACGCAACTGTAGTTTCTCTATATGTGTCTATGGATTGTTTATGCAGTCAGTCCAACTGCACGTTGAACAATGTAACTTCGTAATTTACTTTTGAACTAGACCAGAAGCGTTTCCAGTGGCTCTCTCGCAACCGTAGATTCTCTATTGTGTCTCGGGATTGTTTATACAGTCAGTCCAATTTAGCGTTGAACAATGTCACTTCGTAATTTACTCTTGAACTAGACCAGAAGCGTTTCTAGTGGCTCTCACGCAATTGTAGTTTCTATATATGTGTCTAGGCATTGTTTATACATGCCAGTCCAATTGCGCGTTGAAGAAAGCCACTTCGTAATTTACTTTTGAGCTAGACAAGAAGCGTTTCTAGTGGCTCTCACGCAATTGTAGTTTCTCTATATGTGTCTAGGGACACATAATACATTTACTTTTGAACGTTTCTAGTGGCTCTCACGAAACTGTAGTTTCTCTATATGTGTCTATGGATTGTTTATGCAGTCAGTCCAACTGCACGTTGAAAATTTTCACTTCGTAATTTACTTTTGAACTAGACCAGAAGTGCTTCTAGTGGCTGTCACACACCCGTTGTTTCTCTATTTTGTCTAGCAATTGTTTTACAGTCAGTCTAATTTCGCGTTGAAGAATGTCACTTCGTTATTTACTTTTCATTTAGACCAGAAGCGTTTCTAATAGCTCTCACGCAACCGTAGTTTCTCTATATGTGTCTAGGGACACATAATACATTTACTTTTGAACGTTTCTAGTGGCTGTCACGCAAATGTAGTTTCTCTATATGTGTCTATGGATTGTTTATACAGCCAGTCCAATTGCGCGTTGAAGAAAGCCACTTCGTAATTTTCTTTTGAACTAGACCAGAAGCGTTTCTAGTGGCTCTCACCCAACCGTAGTTTCTCTATATGTGTCTAGGGACACATATTACATTTACTTTTGAACGTTTCTAGTGGCTCTCACGCAACTGTAGTTTCTCTATATGTGTCTATGGATTGTTTATACAGCCAGTCCAATTGCGCGTTGAAGAAAGCCACTTCGTAATTTTCTTTTGAACTAGACCAGAAGCGTTTCTAGTGGCACTCACGCAACCGTAGTTTCTCTATATGTGTCTATGGATTGTTTATGCAGTCAGTCCAACTGCACGTTGAACAATGTCACTTCGTAATTTACTCTTGAACTAGACCAGAAGCGTTTCTAGTGGCTGTCGTGCACCCTTGGTTTCTCTATTGTGTCTTGGGATTGTTTATACAGTCAGTCCAATTTAGCGTTGAATAATGTCACTTCGTAATTTACTTTTGAACTAGACCAGAAGCGTTTCCAGTGGCTATCACGCAACCGTTGTTTCTCTAAGTGTCAAGGGATTGTTTATACAGTCAGTCCAATTGCGCGTTGAAGAAAGCCACTTAGTAATTTTTATTTGAACTAGACCAGAAGCGTTTCTAGTGGCTCTCAGGCAACCGTAGTTTCTCTATATGCGTCTATGAATTGTTTATGCAGTCAGTCCAACTGCACGTTGAACAATGTCACTTCGTAATTTACTCTTGAACTAGACCAGAAGCGTTTCTAGTGGCTGTCACGCACCCGTAGTTTCTCTATTGTGTCTAGGGATTGTTTATACAGTCAGTCCAATTTCGTGTTGCAGTATGTCACATCGTAATTTACTTTTCAACTAGTCCAGAAGCGCTTCTAGTGCCTCTCACGCACCCGTAGTTTCTCTGTATGTGTCTAGGGATTGTTTGTGCATGCAGTCCAATTGCGCGTTGAACAATGTCACATCGTAATTTACTTTTGAACTAGACCAGAAGCGTTTCTAGTGGCTCTCATGCAACCGTAGTTTCTCTATATGTGTCTAGGGATTGTTTATGCAGTCACTCCGATTGCACGTTGAAGAATGTCACTTCGTAATTTACTCTTGAACAAGACCAGAAGCGTTTCCAGTGGTTCTCACGCAACCGAAGTTTCTCTATATGTGTCTAGGGATTGTTCATGCAGTCATTCCAACTGCGCGTTGAAGAATGTCACTTCGTTATTTACTTTTGAACTAGACCAGAAGCATTTCTAGCGGCTGGCACGCACTCGTAGTTTCTCTATTGTGTCTAGGGATTGTTTATACAGTCAGTCAAATTTCGCGTTGTCACTTCGTAATTTACCTTTGAACTTGACCAGAAGCGTTTTTAGTGGCTCTCACGGAATTGTAGTTTCTCTATATGTGTCTAAGGATTCTTTATGGAGTCAGACCAATTGCGCGTTGAACAATGTCACATCGTAATTCACTTTTGAACTAGACCAGAAGTGTTTGAAGTGGCTGTCACGCGCCCGTAGTTTCTCTATTGTGTCCAGGGATTGTTTTACAGTCAGTCCAAATTCGCGTTGAAGAATGTCACTTCGTAATTTACTTTTGAACTAGACCAGGAGCGTTTCTAGTGGCTCTCACGCACCCGTCGTTTCTCTATATGTGTCTAGGGATTGGTCATGTAGTAATTCCATTTGCCTGTTGAAGAATTTCACTTCGTAATTCACTTTTGAACTAGACCAGAAGCGTTTCTAGTGGCTCTCACGCAACCGTAGTTTCTCAATATGGGTCTAGGGATTTCTCACGCAGTCACTCCAATTGCGCGTTGAAGAATGGCACTTCGTAATTTACTTTTGAACTAGACCAGAAGCGTTTCTAGTGGCTCTCACACAACCGTAGTTTCTCTGTATGTGTCTCTGGATTGTTTATGCAGTCAGTCCAACTGCACGTTCAAAAATGTCACTTCGTTTTTTACTTTTGAACTAGACCAGAAGTGCTTCTAGTGGCTGTCACACAACCGTAGTTTCTTTACATGTGTCTAGGGATTGTTTATGCAGTCACTCCAATTGCGCGTTGAAGTATGCCACTTCTTCATTTACTTTTGAACTATACCAGAAGCGTTTCCAGTGGCTCTCACGCAACCGTAGTTTCTTTATTGTGTCTAGGGATTGTTTATGCAGTCAGTCCAATTTCGCGTTGCAGTATGTCACATCATAATTTACTCTTGAACTAGACCAGAAGCGTTTCTACTGGCTCTCACGCAACCGTAGTTTCTGTATATCTGTCTAGGGATTATTTATGCACTCACTCCAATTGCGCGTTGAAGAATGCCACTTCATAATTTACTTTTGAACTAGACCAGAAGCGTTTCTAGTGGCTCTCACGCAACCGTAGTTTCTCTATATGTGTCTAGGGATTGTTTATGCAGTCACTGCAATTGCGATTTGAAGAATGCCACTTCGTAATTTACTCTTGAACTAGACCAGAAGCATTTCTAGTGGCTGTCACGCACACGTAGTTTCTCTAGTGTGTCTAGGGATTGTTTATACAGTCAGTCCAATTTCGCGTTGTCACTTCGCAATTTACTTTTGAACTAGACCAGAAGCGTTTTTAGTGGCTCTCACGCAATTGTAGTTTCTCTATGTGTGTCTAAGGATTTTTTATGGAGTCAGACCAATTGCGCGTTGAACAATGTCACATCGTAATTCACTTTTGAACTAGACCAAGGAGTGTTTGAAGTGGCTGTCACGCGCCCGTAGTTTCTCTATTGTGTCTAGGGATTGTTTTACAGTCAGTCCAATTTAGCGTTGAAGAATGTCACTTCATAATTTACTTTTGAACTAGACCAGAAGCGTTTCTAGTGGCTCTCACGCAACCGTAGTTTCTCTATATGGGTCTAGGGATTGTCTATGCATGCAGTCCACCATCGCGTTGAACAATTTCACTTCGTAATTTACTTTTGAACTAGACCAGAAGGGCTTCTAGTGGCTGTCACAAACCCTATGTTTCTCTATTGTGTCTAGGGATTGTTCATGCAGTCACTCCAATTGCGCGTTCAAGAATGCCACTTTCTAATTTACTTTTGAACTAGACCAGAAGCGTTTCTACTGGGTCTCATCCAACCGTAGTTTCTCTACATGTCTATGGATTGTTTATGCAGTCAGTCCAATTGCGCCTTGAAGAATGCCACTTCGTAATTTACTTTTGAACTAGACCAGAAGCGTTTCTAGTGGCTCTCACGCAACCGTAGTTTCTCTATATGTGTCTAGGGATTGTTTATGCAGTCACTGCAATTGCGATTTGAAGAATGCCACTTCGTAAATTACTTTTGAACTAGACCAGAAGCGTTTCTAGTGGCTCGCACGCAACCGTAGTTTCTCTATATGTGTCTAGAGATTGTGCATGCAGTCATTCCATTTGCGCGTTGAAGAATGTCACTTCGTAATTTACTTTTGAACTAAACCAGAAGCGCTTCTAGTGCCTCTCACGCACCCGTAGTTTCTATAAATGTGTCTAGGGATTGTTTATGCATGCAGTCCGATTGCGCGTTAAACAATATCACTTCGTAATTTACTTTTGAACAATACCAGAAGCGTTTCTAGTGGCTCTCACGGAACCGTAGTTTCTCTATGTGTTCATGCAGTCATTCCATTTGTGCGTTGAAGAATTTCACTTCGTAATTTACTTTTGAACTAGACCAGAAGAGTTTCTAGTGGCTCTCACGCAACCGTAGTTTCTCTATATGTGTCTATGGATTGTTTGTGCAGTCAGTCCAACTGCACGTTGAACAATGTAACTTCGTAATTTACTTTTTAACTAGACCAGAAGAGTTTCTAGTGGCTGTCACACACCCATTGTTTCTCTATTGGTTCTAGGGATTGTTTATGCAGTCACTCCAATTGCGCGTTGAAGAATGCCACTTCGTAATTTACTCTTGAACTAGACCAGAAGCGTTTCTAGTGGCTGTCACGCACCCGTAGTTTCTCTATTGTGTCTAGGGATTGTTTATGCAGTCACTCCAATTGCGATTTCAAGAATTCCACTTCGTAATTTACTCTTGAACTAGACCAGAAGCATTTCTAGTGGCTGTCACGCACCCGTAGTTTCTCTATTGTGTCTAGGGATTGTTTATACAGTCAGTCCAATTGAGCGTTGAAGATTGTCACTTCGTAATTTACTTTTAAACTAAACTAGAAGTGTTTCTAGTGGCTCTCACGGAATTGTAGTTTCTCTATATGTGTCTAGGGATTGTTTATGCATCCAGTTCAATTGCGCGTTGAACAATTTCACATCGTAATTTACTTTTGAACTAGACCAGAAGCGTTTGCAGTGGCTCTCACGCAACCGTAGTTTCTCTATATGTGTCTATGAATTGTTTAAGCAGTCAGTCCAATTGCGCGTTGAAGAATTTCGCTTCGTTATTTACTTTTGAACTAGACCAGAAGTATTTGAAGTGGCTGTCACACACCCGTAGTTTCTCTATTTTCTCTAGGGATTGTTTATACAGTCAGTCCAATTTCGCGTTGAAGAATATAACTTCGTAATTTACTTTTGAACTAGACGAGAAGCGTTTCTAGTGCCTCTCACGCAACCGTAGTTTCTCTATATTTGTCTAGGGGTTGTTTATGCAGTCACTCCGATTGCGCGTTGAACAATTTCACTTCGTCATTTACTTTTGAACTAGACCAGAAGCGTTTGTATTTGCTCTCACGCAATTGTAGTTTCTCTAAATGTGTCTAGGGATTGTTTATGCATCCATTCCAATTGTGCGTTGAAGAATTTCACTTCGTAATTTACTTTTGAACTAGACCAGAAGCGTTTCCAGTGGCTCTCACGCAACCGTAGTTTCTCTATATGTGTCTATGGATTGTTTATGCAGTCAGTCCAACTGCACGTTGAACAACGTCACTTCGTAACTTACTCTTGAACTAGACCAGAAGCATTTCTAGTGGCTTTCACGCACACGTAGTTTCTCTATTGTGTCTAGGGATTGTTTATACAGTCAGTCCAATTGCGCGTTGAAGAATGCCACTTCGTAATTTACTTTTGAACTAGACCAGAAGCGTTTCTAGTGGCTCTCACGCAATTGTAGTTTCTATATATGTGTCTAGGCATTGTTTATACATGCCAGTCCAATTGCGCGTTGAAGAAAGCCACTTCGTAATTTACTTTTGAGCTAGACAAGAAGCGTTTCTAGTGGCTCTCACGCAATTGTAGTTTCTCTATATGTGTCTAGGGACACATAATACATTTACTTTTGAACGTTTCTACTGGCTCTCACGAAACTGTAGTTTCTCTATATGTGTCTATGGATTGTTTATGCAGTCAGTCCAACTGCACGTTGAAAATTTTCACTTCGTAATTTACTTTTGAACTAGACCAGAAGTGCTTGTAGTGGCTGTCACACACCCGTTGTTTCTCTATTTTGTCTAGCAATTGTTTTACAGTCAGTCTAATTTCGCGTTGAAGAATGTCACTTCGTTATTTACTTTTCATTTAGACCAGAAGCGTTTCTAATAGCTCTCACGCAACCGTAGTTTCTCTATATGTGTCTAGGGACACATAATACATTTACTTTTGAACGTTTCTAGTGGCTGTCACGCAAATGTAGTTTCTCTATATGTGTCTATGGATTGTTTATACAGCCAGTCCAATTGCGCGTTGAAGAAAGCCACTTCGTAATTTACTTTTGAACTAGACCAGAAGCGTTTCTAGTGGCACTCACGCAACCGTAGTTTCTCTATATGTGTCTATGGATTGTTTATGCAGTCAGTCCAACTGCACGTTGAACAATGTCACTTCGTAATTTACTTTTGAACTAGACCAGAAGTGCTTCTAGTGGCTGTCACAAACCCATTGTTTCTCTATTGTGTCTAGGGATTGTTCATGCAGTCACTCCAATTGCGCGTTGAAGAATGCCACTTTCTAATTTACTTTTGAACTAGACCAGAAGCGTTTCTACTGGGTCTCATCCAACCGTAGTTTCTCTATATGTCTATGGATTGTTTATGCAGTCAGTCCAATTGCGCCTTGAAGAATGCCACTTCGTGATTTACTTTTGAACTAGACCTGAAGCGTTTCTAGTGGCTCTCAGGCAACCGTAGTTTCTCTATATGTGTCTAGGGATTGTTTATGCAGTCACTGCAATTGCGATTTGAAGAATGCCACTTCGTAAATTACTTTTGAACTAGACCAGAAGCGTTTCTAGTGGCTCGCACGCAACCGTAGTTTCTCTATATGTGTCTAGAGATTGTGCATGCAGTCATTCCATTTGCGCGTTGAAGAATGTCACTTCGTAATTTACTTTTGAACTATACCAGAAGTGCTTCTAGTACCTCTCACGCACCCGTAGTTTCTATAAATGTCTCTAGGGATTGTTTATGCATGCAGTCCGATTGCGCGTTAAACAATATCACTTCGTAATTTACTTTTGAACAATACCAGAAGCGTTTCTAGCGGCTCTCACGGAACCGTAGTTTCTCTATGTGTTCATGCAGTCATTCCATTTGTGCGTTGAAGAATTTCACTTCGTAATTTACTTTTGAATTAGACCAGAAGCGTTTCTAGTGGCTCTCACACAATTGTAGTTTCTCTATATGTGTCTAGGGATTGATTATGCATGCAGTCCACCATCGCGCTGAACAATTTCACTTCGTAATTTACTTTTGAACTCGACCAGAAGTGGCTGGTCGTCACACACCCATTGTTTCTCTATTGGTTCTAGGGATTGTTTATGCAGTCACTCCAATTGCGCGTTGAAGAATGCCACTTCGTAATTTACTCTTGAACTAGACCAGAAGCGTTTCTAGTGGCTGTCACGCACCCGTAGTTTCTCTATTGTGTCTAGGGATTGTTTATACAGTCAGTCCAATTTCGCGTTGAAGAATGTCACTTCGTAATTTACTCTTGAACTAGACCAGAAGCGTTTCTAGTGGCTGTCGTGCACCCTTGGTTTCTCTATTGTGTCTAGGGATTGTTTATACAGTCAGTCCAATTTAGCGTTGAAGAATGTCACTTCGTAATTTACTTTTGAACTAGACCAGAAGCGTTTCCAGTGGCTATCACGCAACCGTAGTTTCTCTATAAGTGTCAAGGGATTGTTTATACAGTCAGTCCAATTGCGCGTTGAAGAAAGCCACTTCGTAATTTTCTTTTGAACTAGACCAGAAGCGTTTCTAGTGGCTCTCAGGCAACCGTAGTTTCTCTATATGCGGCTATGAATTGTTTATGCAGTCAGTCCAACTGCACGTTGAACAATGTCACTTCGTAATTTACTCTTGAACTAGACCAGAAGCGTTTCTAGTGGCTGTCACGCACCCGTAGTTTCTCTATTGTGTCTAGGGATTGTTTATACAGTCAGTCCAATTTCGTGTTGCAGTATGTCACATCGTAATTTACTTTTGAACTAGTCCAGAAGCGCTTCTAGTGCCTCTCACGCACCCGTAGTTTCTCTGTATGTGTCTAGGGATTGTTTGTGCATGCAGTCCAATTGCGCGTTGAACAATGTCACATCGTAATTTACTTTTGAACTAGACCAGAAGCGTTTCTAGTGGCTCTCATGCAACCGTAGTTTCTCTATATGTGTCTAGGGATTGTTTATGCAGTCACTCCGATTGCACGTTGAAGAATGTCACTTCGTAATTTACTCTTGAACAAGACCAGAAGCGTTTCCAGTGGTTCTCACGCAACCGAAGTTTCTCTATATGTGTCTAGGGATAGTTCATGCAGTCATTCCAACTGCGAGTTGAAGAATGTCACTTCGTTATTTACTTTTGAACTAGACCAGAAGCATTTCTAGCGGCTGGCACGCACTCGTAGTTTCTCTATTGTGTCTAGGGATTGTTTATACAGTCAGTCAAATTTCGCGTTGTCACTTCGTAATTTACCTTTGAACTTGACCAGAAGCGTTTTTAGTGGCTCTCACGCAATTGTAGTTTCTCTATATGTGTCTAAGGATTCTTTATGGAGTCAGACCAATTGCGCGTTGAACAATGTCACATCGTAATTCACTCTTCAACAAGACCAGAAGCGTTTCAAGTGGCTCTCACCCAACCGCAGTTTCTCTATATGTGTCTAGGGATTGTTTATGCAGTCACTCCGATTGCGCGTTGAAGAATGCCACTTCGTAATTTACTTTTGAACTAGACCAGAAGCGTTTCTAGTGGCTCTCACGCAACCGTAGTTTCTCTATATGTGTCTAGAGATTGTTCATGCAGTCATTCCATTTGCGCGTTGAAGAATGTCACTTCGTAATTTACTCTTGAACTAGACCAGAAGCGTTTCTACTGGCTCTCACGCAACCGTAGTTTCTCTATATCTGTCTAGGGATTGTTTATGCAGTCACTCCAATTGCGCGTTGAAGAATGCCACTTCGTAATTTACTTTTGAACTAGACCAGAAGCGTTTCTAGTGGCTCTCACGCAACCGTAGTTTCTCTATATGTGTCTAGGGATTGTTTATGCAGTCACTGCAATTGCGATTTGAAGAATGCCACTTCGTAATTTACTCTTGAACTAGACCAGAAGCATTTCTAGTGGCTGTCACGCACACGTAGTTTCTCTAGTGTGTCTAGGGATTGTTTATACAGTCAGTCCAATTTCGCGTTGTCACTTCGCAATTTACTTTTGAACTAGACCAGAAGCGTTTTTAGTGGCTCTCACGCAATTGTAGTTTCTCTATGTGTGTCTAAGGATTCTTTATGGAGTCAGACCAATTGCGCGTTGAACAATGTCACATCGTAATTCACTTTTGAACTAGACCAAGGAGTGTTTGAAGTGGCTGTCACGCGCCCGTAGTTTCTCTATTGTGTCTAGGGATTGTTTTACAGTCAGTCCAATTTAGCGTTGAAGAATGTCACTTCATAATTTACTTTTGAACTAGACCAGAAGCGTTTCTAGTGGCTCTCACGCAACCGTAGTTTCTCTATATGGGTCTAGGGATTGTCTATGCATGCAGTCCACCATCGCGTTGAACAATTTCACTTCGTAATTTACTTTTGAACTAGACCAGAAGTGCTTCTAGTGGCTGTCACAAACCCATTGTTTCTCTATTGTGTCTAGGGATTGTTCATGCAGTCACTCCAATTGCGCGTTGAAGAATGCCACTTTCTAATTTACTTTTGAACTAGACCAGAAGCGTTTCTACTGGGTCTCATCCAACCGTAGTTTCTCTATATGTCTATGGATTGTTTATGCAGTCAGTCCAATTGCGCCTTGAAGAATGCCACTTCGTAATTTACTTTTGAACTAGACCAGAAGCGTTTCTAGTGGCTCTCAGGCAACCGTAGTTTATTTATATGTGTCTATGGATTGTTTATGCAGTCAGTCCAAGTGCACGTTGAAGAATGTCACTTCGTAATTTACTCTTGAACTAGACCAGAAGCGTTTTTAGTAGCTCTCACGCAATTGTAGTTTCTCTATATGTGTCTAGGGATTCTTTATGGAGTCAGACCAATTTTGCGTTGAACAATGTCACTTCGTAATTTACTTTTGAACTACACCAGAAGTGTGTCTAGTGGCGCTCCCGCAAACCATAGTTTATATGTGTCTAAGGATTGTTTATGCAGTCAGTCCAATGGCGCGTTGAAGATTGTGACATCGTGATTTACTTTTGAACTAGAGCAGAAGTGTTTGAAGTGGCTTTCACGCACCCGTAGTTTCTCTATTGTGTCTAGGGTTTGTTTGTACAGTCAGTCGAATTTCGCGTTGAAGAATGTCACTTCGTAATTTACTTTTGAACTAGACCAGAAGCGTTTCTAGTGGCTCTCACGCAACCGTCGTTTCTCTATATGTGTCTAGGGATTGTTTATGCAGTCACTCCGATTGCGCGTCGAAGAATGCCACTTCGTAATTTACTTTTGAACTAGACCAGAAGCGTTTCTAGTGGCTCTCACGCAATCTTAGTTTCTCTATATGTGTCTAGGGATTGTTCATGCAGTCATTCTAATTGCGCGTTGAAGAATTTCACTTCGTAATTTACTTTTGAACTAGACCAAAAGCGTTCTAGTGGCGCTCACGCTACCGTAGTTTCTCTATATGTGTCTATGGATTGTTTATGCAGTCAGTCCAATTTAGCGTTGAAGAATGTCACTTCGTAATTTACTTTTCAACTAGACCAGAACGTTTCTAGTGGCTCTCACGCAACCGTAGTTTCTCTATTGTTTCTCTATAGTTTCACGCAGCATGGCCTTAGTCGCTTTTGCCCCATTAAACCAGGATTAACTAACTGTTTCTAGGGATTGTTTTTACAGTCAGTCCAATTTAGCGTTGAAGAATGTCACAGTAAAACACGTTGTGGTGCTAGTTGGTGCATAGCTTTCAAAAGATGAAGCGCCAGCAGTGACAGCACATTAGGAAGGAACAAAGACAGGACAGGCGCTACTTGCAACTGTTTATTGTGGTCAAAGGTGGTTGAATATATAGCCATGGGGAGAGGGGGGGACGAAAAAAGCGGTACACTGATTGTATGAATGCGCACGCGTGAGAACACTGAAGATATGCATGAAGGAAATGGCGAATCTAAAACGTATCTAAAAACACACTTTCATTTGTGTATATATTAAGAGACGGGGAGCTGACATATGTTTCCCCTCTCTTCCTAATCTGGTTGGCCTCTAACAATTCACGTGCCACAGAATCTTTACTTTTAAACAAGATTGTAGTATCTTGAAGCCTTGCTTCACATGCTTGTTTATTTTCATTGCCGCAGGCCTTGCAATGAAGAGGCATGTTTGAGCCATAACCATATTTCAATGAAAGCTTATGCTCCCGTAGGCGATCATTAATACATCGGCCAGTTTGGTCGACGTACTCTTTCCCACACTTCACCGGTATACGGTATACAACTCCTTCCTCACACTTCACAAAAGGATTCGTGTGTTTAATGGAACGCCCTGCTTTCTTAGAGTTATCAGAACCAATCAGGCGGCACAAAGCAGCAAGTTTTCTGGGTGCGGAAAAACCACAGGAATTTTGTATTTCACGGCAACGTGTTTAAGATTGTGCGCCACTTTGTGAGAATACGGAATCAGCACTGGTTTGGCTTTCTTTTCGAATGTTTGACCTTCTTCAGTGCTTCTTTTTCTTTCTTTTTTCACCTTTTTCAATAACGCCTCCGAAACTGCGCTTAAAACCGAACAAGGGAAGCCAGCCTTCCTCAATTTCAAAATCTGTTCGTCAAAGCTTCCTTGCGCCTTATGACAGCACGATTTTTTAAGGGCGGATTCGAGGCAGATAGTGGCAATCGCACGTTTAACAGTCTTGGAGTGTGTAGACTCATACGGCAACAATTCCTTGCCGGCACGAGGTCGATACATCCAGCAGGAACCTTCGTCAGTAAGGGTTATGTCAAGATCTAAAAACTGCAAGCTGTTATCCTTGGCTAGTTCAAAAGTAAAATCTAAGCCTTTGCCGTGCTGTTTAACTTCAGATAAAATGCCCTGCACAGTATGGGAGTAAGTCATGGAAGAACGTTCCGTCAGTAAAATTAAAAAATCATCAACGTACCTAAAAACCTTCAGCACTTTGCCATCGTCAAACACCATGGATAGCGTTCTGTCGATGTCCGCAAGGAAAATGTTGCACAGTACGGGAGCCACACACGAGCCAATACAAATTCCTTTCTTTTGCACATAAAACTGGCCTTGAAAACAAACAGCTGTTGAGCACAGATAAAACTCCAGGAGTGTTATGAAGTTATCCACAGAAATTCCCGCGGTATTCTGAAAGGACACCTGCCCGTTCATCTCAATGCAGCTCAGGACGGCAGCTAACAGTTCTTTTAGCGGAATAGAGTAGAAAAGATCAACAACATCTATTGAAAACAAGCATCCTAGCGACTTAGTCTCACGTAAAAAAGCTATGATGTCAAGGCTATTCCTTACCATGAATGGGTCATCTATGATCAAGGTGTTAAACTGCTTGAGAAGGTAACGGCTAACGTTGTTTTGCCAGGAACCTCTTTCACTCACAATACATCTGAACGGTATATCATCCTTGTGCGTTTTTGCAGTAAAAAATATATTCAAAAAGTTTTCCCGACTTTTCTGGACACCGTTCGCGAGCTTCTGTAGTCCAAGGTCTACACACAAAGATATGGCACGGCTCTTTTCCTTACTTGGCTTCAGTCTCGTTAGCTTGAAATTCCTCTGGATGGCTTGTAAAGCTTTTTCCTTGAACATGCCCGACGGCATGGCCACAAACCCACCTTCCTTGTCGGCCTGCAGGAGTCGAAGGTTATTGTCCTTGAAAAAAATTACGATACGTTTTGTAGGGGTTCTTGGGCGAGTTCCTTTGTTGGACACCGTTCTGGCCAGGCTGTCAACTCCGTCCAGCAGACACCTTTCCTTGTCCTCTGGTGCAGCTTTGTTGGAAATCCTTCTATTCAAGGGAAGCAGCTCATGTGCCGGGATTTTCGGCTCGGAGCTGAACTTGGGGCCTTTCTTGAGGACGTCAGCTTTCATCACCTTCCGGGATGAAAGCTCCGCCGAGGACTTGCAACGCTGTGCTGCTGGCTTTGTTTGTTTCGCTTCCTTTGGGAAGTATGGGTAGGGTCTTACGCCATAAAAATTCCGTGTTCTGAGCTGCCAGCTTCCGAAGGGACTGCAGCTTAGTACTTGCAATGTTCACTGGATCCAGCGAAAAGCATATCAGGTGAAGCCAATCATAGAGCAGGCGGACCTGTCGCCATATCTCCGAACGTAAAATCCGGCACATTCTTTTCACATGGCCAACCGACGGTCTAACGAAACCGAACAGAGTGGCTAATTCTATCGGCAAAAGTCCCTTCCTAATGCTCAAAAGTCCCTTCCTAAAGTTCAATGAAAACAGGATTTTTGTGTTTCCTTAAAGACATTAGTGCCTTTACTACACTTAAGGAGTCCGTGAATATTATTGCCTTATGTAGCTTTAATTTCTTAATGTGTTTAATCGCAGACAGTACTGCATAGGCTTCTGCAGTGAAGATACTTGTATAAGGGTTCAATAGGTCTGATTCAGAGAAAGATGGACCGACAGCCGCGTAAGATACACCAGCATGGGACTTTGACGCGTCGGTGTAGAATTCAGGGCAACAGCACTTCGACTGGAGTTCACGGAAATGTATTGCGATTTCGAGTTCAGGAGCGTGCTTTGTGACCTCCACAAAGGATACATCACATTATATCACCTGCCGCTCCTAGGGTGGTAAAAGCTTACCTGGAGGCATTAAACGGTGTTCGAGAAGTGGGACATCCATTTCTTCGCTAAGTTCTCTTACACGTAGTGAGCAAGGCCGTCTCACAGAGGGTCTATTATGGAAAAGTGTAGTACACGTCAAATCGTTAACGGTTTGAGAACATGGATGTTCATGATTAGAGTGAACTTTGAGGAAGTATTTGAAGCTGATGTATGATCTCTGGAGATGAAGTGACCATTCATTCGATTCTGCATATAGGCTTTCAATAGGGCTTGTTCTGAAAGCGCCGGTGGCCAGGCGGATACCTAGATGGTGAACGGGATCCAGCATCTTTAGCGCACTTGGGGCAGCAGAGTTATATACTACAGCACCATAATCCAGTCGCGATCGAATGAGGCTCTTGTAAAGATTCATTAAACATTTCCTGTCGCTGCCCCATGATGTGTGAGATAAGATCCTCATGAGGTTCATTGTTTTTAGGCATTTTGCTTTGAGATATTTCATGTGGGGGATGAAAGTTAGCTTAAAGTCAAGTGCCTAGAAACTTGTGTTCTTTGTTCACAGGTATTTGCTGTCCATGCAGTTCTACACAGGGATCTGGGATCAGGCCTCTCTTTCTTGTGAAAACAACACAAGAACATTTGTGGGGGTTAACTTTAAACCCGTTTTCGTCTGCCCACTTCGTTACCTTGTTCAAGCCCTGCTGTACCTGTCTCTCACAGACTGCGAGGTTACATGACTTGAAGCCTATTTGTATGTCGTCTACGTAGACGGAATAAAAAATAGCCGGTGGTAATGAGGCACGGAGTGTGTTCATCTTAACGATAAACAGTGTGCAGCTGAGCCCGACTCCCTGGGGTACACCAGTTTCCTGTATGAATGGGCGTGAAAATACATTCCCGATTTTGACGCGGAAGGTACGATTGGACAAATAGCTTTGTCCAATATGGCTTAGCATATTGCCATGGATGCCTATTAGCGCCAAGTCTCTCAGGATTCCGTAACGCCATGTTGTGTCGTACGCCTTCTCCATATCGAGGAAAACCGATAAGAAAAACTGTTTATGTACAAATGCGTCTCGGATATTTCCTTCAACGCGCACAAGATGATCAGTTGTGGATCGGCCTTCTCTAAAGCCACACTGATAGGGATCAAGCATTTTGTTCAGTTCAAGGAAATGTATGAGGCGTCGATTAACCATTTTTTCAAATAGCTTGCACAGGCAACTTGTGAGAGCTATGGGACGGTAACTTGCCGCCAACGAAGGATCTTTACCCTGCTTCAATACAGGGACCACAACCGCTTCTTTCCATGCGGATGGAAGATATCCGGCAGCCCAAATAGTGTTGAGAAGCGCCAGTAGTGTTAGTTGTGTATCAGTGTGCACGTTCTTAATCATGTCATACATGACTCTGTCGGTCCCGGTACATGCGATCAAGGCAGCTCTCAACTCGGCAATATTAAAAGGACGGTTATACGGTTCGTTCTGTCGGCATTTGCGTATAAATGGCTTGGATTCTTCTATCTGTTTGTATTTAAGGAAGGATTTCGAATAATGGATTGAGCTTGACACATGCTCAAAGTGCTCCCCAAGACAGTCTGCCTGGTCCTGCAAGGTATTCCCTTGGTCATTAACCAGAGGCAACGGGTGAATTTGTTGCCCCTTTAGCTTTCTTACGCCATTCCACACTTTTGCCTCCTGTGTGTAGGAATTTATACCCGTGATAAACCTCACCCAGCTTTCTCTTTTTGCCTGACGTCGTGTCCGCCTTTCTGCGATTTAATCTGTTTAAATTGAACGAGATTTTCAGCATTTGGAGATCTACGCAATATGCCCCACGCCTTATTTTGCCTTTTTCGCGCCTGTCTACAGTCTTCGTTCCACCAGGGAACACGTCTTTTACGTGAGCTACCATTCGTTTGTGGGATACACTTTTCAGCAGCATCAATAATAAAAGCGATAAAATATGCAACAGCATCGTCGATACTAAAATTGTTTATAAAATCTCGTGGTAAATAAGTTGATTCTTTAAAATGCTCCCAGTCAGCAGATGCTAATTTCCATCGAGGAATACTGGGAGGGTTGTCATGCTGCGTTATTAAGTTTAAAGTTACAGGGAAGTGGTCACTTCCAAAAGGATTTTTGATGACATTCGGTATCGGCCACGGATGCGGCCGCACATTCTTTTCTGAGCACTTGTCTTGACTTTTCATTAACCCAACTTATTAGTCAGCCAACACGATCCACTGAAACTTCTGCCAATATACTAGACCTAGTTTTAACTAACAATCCTGATATATTTTCCGACATAACTCATGAAGAAGGCATCGCAGATCATGATGTTATAACTGGATGCATTAACTTTTGTGTGAGCAAAAGAACAATTACCAAAAAGAAAATAACATGTTACGGTAAAGCCAATTTCGACGCAATTAACAATGAATTAACATTTTCAGATCAATTTCTGCATGATTTCCATGCACGCTCCATTGAACAAAACTGGGCCCTCTTTAAAGCCAACCTCAGTTCTCTCATTGACACGTTCATTCCTATGTTAGCCATTTCCTGCAAAAATAGCTCTCCTTGGTTCACCAACAAGCTTCGGCGGCTTAATAACAAAAAGAAGAGACTGTACAGGCAGGCAAAACTGACTGGTCTCGCGAGTGCCCATGACAAACACAAAGCGTGCGAAAAGGCTTATAAGGCATTGCTAAAATCTACTCGCCGTAACTTTTTTTCTCATGATTTACCATCCATGCTAAAAAATAATACTCGTCGCTTTTGGCGTGTTGTAAATCCTGTAACTCGCACTGACATCAGTCTTACTGATTCTCATGGAGTTCCTATCCCCGATTCAGACTGTGCTCAACTTCTTAATGATACATTTGTAACAATTTTCACTCATGAAAACGTTAACTCATTGCCAACTTTAAAGGCGTTAGTAGGAATCACAATGCACGAGATAGTCATCAGTGAGTCTGGTGTTTTAGCTCTACTAAGCAATCTTAAAACGTCATCTAGCGCCGTCCATCTAGGCTTCAATTATAAATTTTTAAAGAATACATCGCTTAGTATTTGTCCTATGTTAACCGCTCTATTTTCCCAGTCACTAACAACAGGCTGTATTTCTAATGACTGGCGCATAGCTAAAATAATACCCATTTTCAAATCAGGTGATCGTGCTTGTCCGCTCAATTATCGTCCCATCTCCTTAACCAGTACTATTTGTAAATTACTTGAACATATAATACACACTCAAGTCATCAACTTCCTTGAAGACCATAACATTATTTTCAAGTATCAGCACGGTTTTCGCAAGGGCTACTCATGCGAAACCCAACTAGCCGGATTTATTAACGACATACATGCACTGATGGACGCTGGGTTTCAAGTTGACGCAATATTTTTAGATTTTTCCAAGGCATTTGATCGTGTTCCACACCATAGGTTGTTACTTAAACTTTCACAGCTTAACATTCACCCTACTATAATTGCATGGAACACCGATTTTCTCTCATCTAGAACTCAGTTTACATCAGTTAGCAATTCTAACTCATCTCATGCTGATGTTACGCCTGGAGTTCCACAAGGCAGCGTACTTGGACCTTTACTCTTTCTAATCTATATTAATGATTTACCCAGTTGCGTGTTATCCAAAATCAGACTATTTGCAGATGATTGTGTACTTTATCGATGTGTAACAAGTAACACTGACAATCACTTACTACAAACTGACCTGGAGGCAATAAGTGCATGGTGTTCTAATTGGTTAATGCCATTAAATGTTTCCAAAACTAAACTCTTGTCTTTCACCAATAGGCCACGAATTCCAGCCACCTACTCTCTTGATAACAACGCTGTGGAACTCGCCACAACTTACAAGTACCTTGGCATCAATCTTCAGTCTAACTTATCATGGAATAATCATATTAATCTTACCCTTGCCTCTTCTAACCGTACTCTCGGACTTATTAAACATAACTTAAAAGAAGCCCCAATGCATGTTAAAAAACTAGCGTACACAACATTAATCCGTCCTAAACTAGAATACGCGTCTGCCATTTGGGATCCCGAACAAACGTATATCATCAGTAACATCGAAGCCTTGCAAAACCGTGCTGCGCGATTCATTTTTTCAGATTATTCACGTTACACCAGCGTCACCTCGTTAAAGAATAAAGCTGAGTTGGACACCTTAGCACATCGCCGTAAAATTTCTCGCCTATCACTTTTTCATAAGCTTTATCATCATCCATCACTTCATGATGATTTCTTTCAGTCACCACCAGTTATCTTTCCACGTCGTGACCATCAATACAAAGTCAAACGCATCAACTGCCAGTCATTCCATTATGCATATTCATTCTTACCGCGCACAATAACTGAGTGGAACGCCTTACCATCAGACATTGCCACGGAACCTGACTTGACTAAGTTTCAAGATTTAATTCGCTCACGACTTGTCTACTAATCTTATTATTATTATCTTGGGACTTTTACAGTGTTTTCGACGTTTGTTGCTGTTTTGGTTTTCATTGCAGTTGCCTTATGTTCTCCTAATATGTACTAGTGTTTTCTCTGAAATAACTGTGACTCATTTTGTATATTACCTTTGTATCACTCTATTCTTATTTTTGTTATATTGTCCTGTTCTTTAATATGATGTATAATCTATGACCAGTGCCTGTGACCCCCCCCCCCCATGTAATACCCTCATAATGAGGGCCTTTGGGGGTATTTTGAATAAATTTTTGAATAAGTTCCATTCAAGGTCACGCAGAAGGGAAGAGGATCCAAGTGCAAGGTCTATCGATGAATACGAATCGTGTGGGGCGTTGTAATAGGTCGGCTCCTTCTTATTAAAGAGACAGGCACCAGAGGTCAGAAGAAAATTTTCAATGAGTCGACCTCTCGCGTCGCATCGCGAGTCTCCCCACAAGGTGTTGTGAGCATTAAAATCACCCACGAGTAGGTAGGGTTCCGGCAGTTGATCTATGAGGTTATAAAAATCTCTTTTGATGAGGTGATAGCTTCATCATCATCATCATCATCATCATCATCAGCCTATATTTATGTCCACTGCAAGACGAAGGCCTCTCCCTGCGATCTCCCCGCAGGGGCGTCTGCGCAAGCAGGCGTTTGGTGCTTTGCGACACCACGTACCCGAGCAGATGAGGGTTGGACCCTCCCGCGTGTAGCCGTGCACGGCTTAGCCGTGTCCGGGGAAAAGGGGATCCTGGGGGTTGAGTCAATACCGGGGTTTGGACTTTATGGCCCCTCGGTGGAGGCAACACACCTCTTTGGCCTCCGCTTCGCGTAGACGGCACCCCCGGACTGACCCACCCGGGGGAAATCGGTAGTTGCCCTTTCCTGTCCTTTTCTACAATCTTCGTTTTTTTCTCACTTTCAATCTTTCCTGTCCTCTCTTTATTTTCCTTTTACTTCCGACTTCATGGGCAGCAAGGGTTAACCTTGTGCATTATATCCAGCCTTGGGTATAGGTATTTGGTTATAGTGGGGATGCACCGTTGGCGTGCACAGAACTGAATCGTTTGTCCTGTGTCGTCCCCTAGTTGGGCTCCATGGTGGGTGGCGGCCATCCCTGCCGAATATAGCTAATCTTTTCATGGAATCCAATTTCCCTTCACTCCCTGATCGCTCCCTCAAGAGGGGGCGCACCGATGAAACCTTTAATTTCTCCATGCAGCCAAAAGAAATCTTCCCAAAGTATCATGTAATTCACAGTCAGCACGAAACCAAGACAGTCCGCACAATATCTCCTTTTGTTGTCTCAAAATCTTTGACAGAATCACTAGGCCCAGGCTACAAAGTAACTAAGATGGGAATTATCAAAACTCATTGCTTTTGGAGACATCCCTGTATCAGTGGGCCCACACAGATCATTGAACACTGTCCGCGGTGTCATCTCTGAAGATGACCTAATCGATCTTAGTGAGAGCGAGCTACTTGAGGGGTGGCAAGATCAGAATGTAGTAAAGGTCCAAAGAATCACGATCAGGCGCGATGACAAGCAAATCCCAACAAAACATGTAATCATAACCTTTGGAACGAGTAACCTCCCAGACTCGATAGAAACTGGATACTGCAAACTCCGTGTACGGCCATACATCCCGAATCCGCGCCGATGCTTTAAGTGTCAGCGGTTCGGGCATGGTTCGCAAAGCTGCCGAGGGCGCACCACCTGTGCAAAATGTGCACCCAATGAGCACTCGTCTGATACCTGCACTTTCACCACCCACTGTGCTAACTGTGACGGAGATCACCCAGCGTACTCCCGTTCGTGTCCATCGTGGAAAAAAGAAAAGCAAATCATCGAACTGAAAATCAAATTCAACCTATCATTCCAAGAGGCACGTAAACGTCACATCATTCGGCGGCCGCCCAAGTCACACGGAGTGTGACGGCGGTCACGCCATCAGCCCCCCTGGCTGGAGCAGCCAGTGCTGTTCCGCCCCCTGCCAAGGAGGGCCAGCAGACCCGCGGGTCTGGGGGACCCAGGGCCACTGCCCGTGCAGATAGGCCCGAAACGCGTGCAAACGTGCCCGCTGAGCGGGCACTATCCACCGCCTCAGACCAGGTGATGGATACAACAAACAAAACACCGGCGTCTCAGACGCCCAAAGAACGGCGCAGCTCCCTCGAGCGCGCCGGCAAGAAAGGGAAAACCCCCATCACGGGGCCTGGAAAGGCCTCGTAAGCTAGCCTAATTTACCTCTCTTAGACACACAGCACAAAACACATATAAAATGGATACACAGATAGTACAGTGGAATGTTAGGGGTTTACTCCACAATCTAGATGACATTAAGGAACTCCTACATAATTACAATCCAAGGGTGCTGTGTGTCCAAGAAACACATCTTAATTCTTCCCACACGAACTTTCTCCGGCAGTATGCCATTTACCGAAAAGACCGCAACGACGCCCTTGTCTCGTCGGGCGGTGTGGCAATAGTAGTAGATAAAGGTGTTGCTTGCCGGCAAATACAGCTTAAAACGCCTCTAGAGGCAGTTGCTGTCCGTACAGTACTATTTAATAAGATGATCACAATTACCTCTTTATACATCCCCCCAAACTACCACCTGTCAAAAGCAGAATTTCACAGTTTTATCTGTGAACTGCCCGAGCCTTATATTGTCATGGGCGATTTTAATGCACACCACACCCTTTGGGGAGATCGTCGCTGTGACGCTAGAGGGCGCCTAGTAGAAAGCTTCCTCCTCTCTACAGGTGCATGCTTACTAAATAAGAAAGAGCCTACATTTTACAGCATGGCAAATAAAACATATTCATCTATCGATTTAAGCCTTGCATCTAGCACGCTCGTACCATACCTAGAGTGGAACGTGATCCATATGGGAGCGACCATTTTCCCATTGTCATAAAATTAACAAAAGCAGATGAGTGCTCTCCACGGGTCCCCCATTGGAAAGTCGAGTCAGCCGACTGGAAGCGTTATAAAGAACTCACGCGCATGAACTGGGAAGACATCTCTACACTTCCTATCGATGATGCAGTGGCGTATTTGACAGCGTTTATTGTTGATGCGGCGTCAATATGTATCCCCGAAACAAATGGATCGCCTTCTAAACGACGTGTTCCCTGGTGGAATGATGAATGTAGAGAAGCGCGAAAAAAACTAAATAAGGCTTGGAATCACCTCCGTGACTCTCCGACTACAGAGAATCTTATCAGCTTCAAGAAAATAAAATCTGAAGGAAGAAGAACACGCCGCCGTGCCAAAAGGGAAAGCTGGCAGAGATACATTTCCAGCATAAATTCTTATACAGATGAAAGAAAAGCTTGGACTAGGGTAAACAAGATAAAAGGCCGTGAAACTCATCCTCTACCATTAGTGAATACACAAGGAGACACTCTTGAGGCCCAAGCTGATTCTCTAGGAGAACATTTTCAGTACATTTCCAGTTCATCCCGTTACTCAGATACATTCCTGAGACACAAGCGACAAGCGGAGCGACTGCCTCTGGATCGCAAAGGAGACAGAAATGAACCCTACAACCGTCCATTTAACATGGCAGAATTTCAGGCCGCACTAAATTGTTGTAATAGATCTGCCCCTGGAAAGGATCGAATACTTTACGAGATGATAAAACACTTAAACCCCGAAGCACACAAAACACTCCTATCGCTTTTCAATGCCATATTCTCTGCCAGCTATATTCCGTCCGCCTGGAGGGAAGCAATAATAATACCTATTCTTAAAGAAGGCAAGGACCCGTCTTCAGCCAGCAGCTATAGGCCTATAGCCTTAACAAGCTGCTTATGCAAACTATTTGAGAAAATAGTAAACCGACGCTTGATTCATTATCTTGAAATCAACAAAATACTAGACCCTTTTCAATGCGGTTTTAGGGAGGGTAGATCCACAACTGATCACCTTGTCCGCATCGAGGCGAATATCCGGGATGCCTTTGTGCACAAACAGTTATTATTAGCGGTATTTCTAGATATGGAAAAGGCATACGATACAACTTGGCGTTTTGGAATTCTCCGTGATCTGGCTGCAATGGGAGTCCGAGGCAACCTCTTGAGAGTGATTGAAAGCTATCTATCTAATCGCACGTTCCGTGTTAGGGTTGCTAATATCCTATCTCGTCCATTTACTCAAGAAACGGGTGTACCACAAGGTGGTGTACTAAGCTGTACTCTATTCGTTGTGAAAATGAATTCGCTCCATACTGTCTTACCTAGTACGATGTTCTATTCGGTGTATGTGGATGATGTACAAATAGGTTTTAGATCATGTAACATTTCTATCTGTGAGCGACATGTACAACTTGGGTTAAACAAAGTATGTAAATGGGCTGACGAGAATGGATTTAAACTGAACCCTCAAAAAAGCACTTGCGTTCTTTTCTCGAACAAGAGAGGTATACTACCTGACCCCTGCATTCATCTTAATGGACAACGGCTATCTGTGAGCCATGAACATAAATTTTTAGGCCTCATTTTAGACACTAAATTAACATTTATCCCCCATTTGAAATATCTGAAAGCGAAGTGTCTGAAGACAATGAATCTACTGAAGCTATTGTCCCGGACATCTTGGGGAAGTGACAGGAGATGCCTTTTGAACCTCTACAAAAGTCTCATTAGGTCGCGCCTCGACTATGGAGCTATAGTATACAACTCCGCTGCACCTAGTGCTTTGAAGATGCTAGATTCGGTTCACCACTTAGGTATCCGTCTTGCTACAGGTGCCTTCAGGACTAGTCCTGTAGAAAGTCTGTACGTTGAATCAAACGAATGGTCACTACATCTCCAAAGGGCATACTTAAGCTTTGCCTACACCCTGAAGGTTAACTCAGATAGCCAGCATCCATGCCATTCTACCATTCGCGACATGTCCGCGGCCAGGCTGTTCTGTAACCGCCCGGCCACTAGGCCTCCTCTGTCACTTCGGTTGGAAGCACTTTCAGAAGAAACAGGCGTCCCTCTTCTGAAGAATGTTCTAATGGGTCCTACTCGTCTCCCACCGCCTTGGGAGTGGCAGAATATACAGTGTGACATTTCTTTTGTTGAAATATCGAAACGAGCACCTGATACACATATACATTCACATTTTCTTGAACTTCAGGATAAGTATTTTTGTGCTGAATTTTATACAGACGCTTCGAAGTCTCCTGCTGGTGTTGCCTATGCAGCTCTAGGACCATCGTTTTCAATATCCGGTACATTGAATCCACATACAAGTATTTTTACGGCAGAAGCGTACGCGATACTCTCTGCAGTTCAACACATAAAACCAATGAATCTCCCAAAAGCTATTGTGTTCACGGACTCATTGAGTGTAGTCCGAGCTCTAATGAGTGTACGAAAAAACAAGAACACTGTTTTTAACCAACTATATGCAGTGTTGTGCTCAGCTTATACGGCTAGACAAGTCATCGTCCTATGCTGGGTGCCTGGCCATAGTGGCATAAAAGGCAATGAAGATGCTGACGGGAACGCTACCTCAGTAGTTTTTAGCGACGCCGACAAAAACATACCAATTCCTGCCACAGACCTCAAACCATACTTACGTCAAAAGCTGAAGAAGCACTGGCAGAAACAGTGGGATACCCAGGTATTCAATAAACTGCATTTTATCAAACCAAAATTAGGGCACTGGATATCAGAGAAAACAGCACGATACAAAGAAGTGCTCCTCTGCCGATTAAGAATAGGTCATACCTTCGGCACCCACTCTTACCTACTGACTGGAAGTGATACTCCGTCATGTCGAAGGTGTGGCGACACCCTTACAGTGCTCCATGTCCTCATCCAGTGCAAGGAAATAGAAAGGGAGCGTAAAAAGTACTTTTATTCTGCATACCTCCAGCATATCCCATTTCACCCAGCATTCTTTCTGAGCAACGAACCGCTTTTTAACTTAAACACAGTTTTTAGCTTTCTAGATGAAGTTAACGTCTTAGAAATAATTTGGCCAGGTCATGCGTAGCACAGCCTCGCCTTCGAGGCTGTAGCCGCAGTGACATGTCTTTTACCACACGCCTCTCAGCTCTCTACTTCAAGAGCCTTGTGGAGGCAGTAGTCCTTGTATGACACTTATTATATCACCTTTTCATAGTAAAATTTTATGCTCATTTTTTATTTTGTCATGAATCATTGTCATTCTATTTTACGCAGTTTACAGCGACCCGTTCTTAGGCCTCTTTACAGCCACATAACATGTACATTAGCAACTCAATTTAATCACTTCATTCATAATACATAAACATTTTATTACCATATGTCATGGCGCTCTTTGGCCATTGCTGGCCCTTGCGCCATTAAACGCCACACATCATCATCTCCCTGCGATCTCCAATTACCCCTGTCTTGCGCTAGCGTATTCCAACTTGCGCCTGCGAATTTCCTAACCTCATCATCCCACCTGACTTTCTGCCGTCCTCGACTGCGCTTCCCTTCTCTTGGTATCCATTCTGTAACCCTAACGGTCCACCGGTTATCCATCCTACGCATTACATGGCCTGCCCAGCTCCATTTCTTCCGCTTAATGTCAACTAGAATATCGTCTACCCCCGTTTGTTCTCTGATCCACACCGCTCTCTTCCTGTATCTTAACGTTACTCCTAAGATTTTTCGTTCCATCGCTCTTTTTGCGGTCCTTAACTTGTTCTCGAGCTTCTTTGTTAACCTCCAAGTTTCTGCCCCATATGTTAGCACCGGTAGAATGCAATGATTGTACACTTTTCTTTTCAACGACAGTGGTAAGCTCCCAGTCAGGATTTGGCAATGCCTGCCGTATGCACTCCAACACAATTTTATTCTTCTGTAAATTTCTTTCTCATGATCAGGGTCCCCCGTGAGTAATTGACCTAGATAAACATATTCCTTTACAGACTCTAGAGGCTGACTGGCGATCCTGAATTCTTGTTCCCTTGCCAGGCTATTGAACATTATCTTTGTCTTCTGCATATTCATCTTCAACCCAATTCTTGCACTTTCTCGATGAAGGTCCTCAATCATTTGTTGTAATTCCTCTCCATTGTTGCTCAATAGGACAATGTCATCTGCAAACCGAAGGTTGCTGAGATATTCGCCGTCGATCCTCACTCCTAATCCTTCCCAGTCTAAGAGCTTGAATACTTCTTCTAAGCATGCAGTGAATAGCATTGGAGAGATAGTGTCTCCTTGCCTGACCCCTTTCTTGATAGGTATCTTTCTACTTTTCTTGTGGAGAACCAAGGTAGCTGTGGAATCCTTGTAAATATTTGCTAAGATATTCACGTATGCCTCCTCTACTCCTTGATTACGCAATGCCTCTATGACTGCTGGTATCTCTACTGAATCGAATGCCTTTTCATAATCTATGAAAGCCATATAGAGAGGTTGATTGTACTCCGCAGATTTCTCGATTACCTGATTGATGGCATGGATATGGTCCATCGTAGAATATCCCTTCCTGAAGCCAGCCTGTTCTCTTGGTTGACTGAAGTCAAGTGTTGTCCTGATTCTAATGGAAATTATCTTGGTGAATATTTTATACAATACTGAAAGCAAGCTAATGGGTCTGTAATTCTTCAATTCTTTAACGTCTCCCTTCTTATGGATAAGTATAATGTTGGCGTTCTTCCAGCTCTCTGGTACACTTGAAGTTGTGAGGCATTGCGTATAAAGGGCCGCAAGCTTTTCAAGCATGATATCTCCTCCATCTTTGATTAAATCTACTGTTATTCCATCTTCTCCAGGCGCTTTTCCCCTGGTCATGTCTTTCAAGGCCCTTCTAACTTCATCGCTAGTTATATAAGGAGCTTCTGTATCCGGTTCATCACTATTTGGAATGAAAGTAGCTTGGCTGTTTTGGCTACTGTACAGGTCAGTATAGAATTCTTCTGCTGCTTTTACTATGTCATCGAAATTGCTGATGATATTACCATGCTTATCTTTCAGTGCATACATCTTCCCTTGTCCTATGCCTAGTTTTCTTCTGATTTCATGCTGCGTCCATATTTTACGGCTTCCTCAATTTTTCCCACGTTATAATTTCGAATATCTCTTACTTTCTTCTTGTTGATCAGTTTTGACAGTTTAGCGAATTCTATCTGATCTCTTGAGTTGGACACTTTCATGTTTTGTCGTTTCTTTATAGGTCCTTTGTTTCTTGGGAGAGCTTCCCTAGAGGTTGCTTTGGTGCCTTACCTCCCACTTCAATTGCTGCTTCTGAGATCAGCCTAGTTACGGTTTCATTCATTAGCTCTATGTTATCTTCATCTTCCTGTTCTAAAGCTGCATATTTGTTTGCGAGCACCAGCCTGAATTGGTCTGCTTTCACCCTTACTGCGTCTAGGTTGGCCTGTTTCCTCTTGACTAATTTCACTCTTTCTCTCTTCAAATTTAGAGAAATCTTAGACCTCACTAACCTATGGTCACTGCACTTTACCTTACCTAACACTTCTACATTCTGCACTATGCTTGGATCGGCAGAGAGTATGAAATCTATTTCATTCCTTGTTTCTCCATTAGGGCTTTTCCAGGTCCACTTCCTGTTGGTGCGCTTCCTGAAGAATGTATTCATTATTCGGAGCCTATTCCTTTCCGCGAATTCCACCACCATCTCTCCTCTTGGATTCCTAGAATCGCTGCCGTAGTTTCCAATTGCTTGTTCGCCAATCTGCTTTTTGCCCACTTTTGCATTGAAGTCGCCCATGACTACAGTATACTGAGTTTGCACCTTTCTCATTGCTAATTCCACATCTTCAAAAAACTTTTCTATCTCTTCATCATCGTGACTGGAAGTTGGGGCGTAGGCTTGTACTACCTTCATTTTGTACCTCCTATTCAGCTTTATTACGACGACTGCTACCCTCTCACTAATGCTGTAGAATTCATCAATGTTGCCCGCTATGTTGTTATGGACTAGAAATCCTACCCCGGATTCTCTTTTATCTGGAAGACCTCTGTAGCAGAGGATGTGGCCGTTAGTCAGCACTGTGTAAGCTTCACCAGTTCTTCTAACCTCACTAAGGCCAATAATATCCCAGGCAATGCCTGATAATTCCTCAAATAGTCCTGCTAAGCTAGCCTCACTCGAGAGGGTGCGCGTGTTGAACGTTGCCAGGTTCAGTTTCCATTGGCGGCCTGTCCGGACCCAGAGATTCTTAGCACCCTCTGCCACGTCGCAGGTCTGACCGCCGCCTTGGTCAGGTGCTCCGCAGCCACTGGGGACTGAGGGCCATGGGTTAATTGTCGGAGTCATCAGGGAGGTAGTGGCCGAATACTGCACCAGGGAGGCCTATTCCTGTTCTGGTGAGGGAGTGACTTTGATGAAGCTTAGTGGGCCTGCCTAGTTTGGTTGCACCTGAACTAGTATAGCCCCACTAGCTCTCGGCAATATGTATTTTTTTTCTTTGCCGGTGTCAGGCACCACTCCATGCCTGAAAATGTAGTGGAATAGAGTAGGATTCGAACTTACGACCTTCAGATTTGAAGTCGGGTGTTCTACCTCTACTCCACGCCACCACTGAGGTGATAGCTTGGGGGTATATATATAGAACAAACAGTTACCAGCTTATTGAAAAGAACTACCCTAACTGACACTGCCTCAAGGGGTGTTTGTAAGGCTACATGATGACAAGCTACCGACTTGTCTGCAGCGATTGCTACACCGTCACACGAGGCGTTATCCTCGTCACGGTCTTTTCGGAAGATGGTGTACAGGCGAAGAAAGTTTGTGTGTGAATGTTTCAGATGTGTCTCTTGAACACACAGCAATTTTTGATTATGTTTATGTAGGAGTTCCTTAACGTCATCGAGGTTGTGGAGAAGACCCCTGACATTCCAATATAGTATTTGTGTATCCATAGTGGGAGTGTGTTGTGCTGTGTGGTTAAGAGGGGAAATCTGTGTTAGCCCACAAGGCCCTTTCCGGGCCCCGTGATGCGGGGTTTGTCTTTTTTGGCGCGCTCCTGAGAGCTGCGCCGATCATTCGGCGTCTGAGACGCCGGTGGGCTTTGTGACGTATCCATCACCTCCGCCGAGGCGCTGGATGCCCGCTCGCGGCGCACGCTCACGGGTGTTTCGGGCTTCTCTGCACGAGCAGAGGCCCTAGGTGTCGTAGAGCCCGCAGGCACGGAGGACTGCTGGCTCTTCTTGCTGGATGGCGGAACAGCACTAGCTGATCCCGCAGTGGGGGCGGGTGGCGCTACCGCCGGGCCACTTTGCGTGGTTCGAACGGCCACCGAGAACCGTTGTGGCACTGCCCCCTGCCATGCCACTTCGGAGAAAGAAGGCCCCACAAATGAGAGGCGCTTTCGTGCTTCTTTGAAGGAAATGTTTTCTTTTACTTTAAGTGTTATAACTTCTTTTCCTTTTTTCCATGAGGGACAGGAGCGTGAATATGCCGGGTGTTCACCCTCACAGTTTGCACAGTGGGGTGAGTCGTTACAGTTGTCCGCAGGGTGGTCGTGTGATGCGCACTTTGCACAGGTGGTACGGCCCCGGCAGCTCTGAGAGCCGTGACCGAATCTTTGGCACTTAAAGCAGCGTCGAGGGTTCGGAATGTAAGGTCTGACATTTATTTTCATGTAACCTGTTTCAATTTGTTCGGGGAGCGTGCTAGTACAAAAAGTAAGTATAAGGTGTCTTGTAGGAATTTCCTGGTCGTCTCGCCGGATCTTGATTCGCTGCACATTCGTCATGTGTTGCTCTTTCCAGCCCTCTAGGATCTCTGCCTCAGTCAATTCCAGAAGGTCTTGATCTGATACTACCCCTCGTGTACTATTCATAGAACGATGAGGGCTTACAGAAATTTGGGTGTCACCTAACGAGACAAGTTTTGCCAGATTTTCGTGCTGTGCTTTGTCACGGATTTCGAGAAGAATGTCACCACTGGCCATTTTCGTTACTTTGTAACCAGGACCAAGAGAGTCAGTCAGGCATTTAGCAACTACAAAAGGTGATACTGTTCTTACGATTTTACCGGGGGATTCACTGTGAATCACGTGGAAACGTGGGAAAATTTCGGTGGTCTTAGCGAAAAAGTTGAAAGATTCATCGGTGCGCCCTCTTTTTATGAGAGGGCGATCAGGGAGTTTAGGGTATGAGGAAGCCATACAAATTAGCGTGATTTCGGCAGCGGTGCCAGCCGCCCACCACGGAGCCTAACAAGGGGACGTGACAGGGTTGTTATAAACAAGACCTGCCAACGCCAGCTGTACACAGCCACTATAACCAAATATGATATAACCAAGGTTGGCCATCTCACACAAGGTTAACCCTAGCTGCCTGGAGGATCAGAAAATCAGAAGTGAGGAGGAGACAGGAAAGATTGAAAGTGAGAGAAAAAGAAGATTGAAGAGGAGGATAGGAAAAGGCAACTACCGATTTCTCCCGGATGGGTCAGTCCGGGAGTGCCGTCTACGTGAAGCCGAGGCCAAAGGGGTGTGTTGCCTCCGCCGAGGCGCCATAAAGGTCCAAGCACTCAGCGTCGGCTCAACCCCCAGGATCCCCTTTTCCCCGGACACGGCTAAGCCACGCACGGTTAAACGTGGGAGGGTCCGACCCTCGTGTGCTCGGGTTCGTTGTGTCGCAACACACCAAACGCCTGCTGACGCAGACGCCCCTGCGGGGCTGATGCATATCATTGGAAGTGGTCAAGTTGATATCAATAGGTGCATTGAAAAATGGCCCAACCCCACTGGCCCATACCCAGTGACCCAAGCTGGCGTCAGCGAGGTTCATTGAAGTGCGGCAAATGCGCTGTTGCACATACTCAGTGACCCAAGTTGATGTCAATGTTCATTTACGCTCAACACATGCCCTGCTGCATATCTTTGGAAGTGGTCAAGTTGGTATCAATAGGTACATTACAAAGCGGCACAACCGCACTGCCATGTACCCAGTGACCCAAGTTGGCGTCAGCCAAGTTCATTGAAGTGCGCCGTATGCGCTGTTGGACATAACCCGTGACCCAAGTTGCTGTCAAAGTTCATTCACGCTCGGCACATACCCTGCTGCACCTCGTTAGAAGTGGTCAAGTTGGTATCAATATGTACATTGAAAAGCGGCACACACGCAGTGCCACATATCAAGTGACTCAAGTTGGCGTCAAAGAGGTTCATTGAAGTGCGGCATATGCGTTGTTGCACATACCAAGTGACCCGTGTTGATGTCAATGTTTATTTAGGCTCGACACATGCCCTGCTGCATATCTTTGGAAGTGGTCAAGTTGGTATCAATAGGTACATTACAAAGCGGCACAACCGCACTGCCACGTACCCAGTGACCCAAGTTGGCGTCAGCGAGGTTCATTGAAGTGCGGCATATGCGCTGTTGCACATACCCGGTGACCCAAGTTGATGTCAAAATTCATTCACGATCGGCACATACACTGCTGCACCTCGTTAGAAGTGGTCAAGTTGGTATCAATAGGTGCATATAAATGCGACACATACGCATTGGCCATTCACCCAGTGACCCAAGTTGGCGTCAGCGAGGTTCATTGAAGTGCGGCAAATGCGCTGTTGCACATACCAAGTGACCCGTGTTGATGTCAATGTTTATTTAGGCTCGACACATACCCTGCAGCATATCGTTGGAAGTGGTTAGGTTGGTATCAATAGGTACATTACAAAGCGCCACAACTGCACTGCCATGTACCCAGTGACCCAAGTTGGCGTCAGCCAAGTTCATTGAAGTGCGTCGTATGCGCTGTTGGACATAACCAGTGATCCAAGTTGCTGTCAAAGTTCATTCACGCTCGACACATACCCTGCTGCATATCGTTGGAGGTGTTGAGGTTGGTATCAATATGTACATTGAAAAGCGGCACGCACGCAGTGCCACATACCAAGTGACTCAAGTTGGCGTCAGCGAGGTTCATTGAAGTGCGGAAATGCGCTGTTGCACACACTCAGTGACCCAAGTTGACGTCAGTGTTCATTTACGCTCAACACATACCCTGCAGTATATCGTTTGAAGTGGTCAAGTTGGTATCAATAGGTGCATTGAAAAGCGGCCCAACCACACTGCCACATACCCAGTGACCCAAGCTGGCGTCAGCGCGGTTCATTGAAGTGCGACATATGCGCTGTTGCACATACCCGGTGACCCAAGTTGATGTCAAAATTCATTCACGATCGGCGCATACCCTGCTGCATATCGTTGGAAGTGGTTAAGTTGGTATCAATAGGTACATTGAAATGCGGCACATATGCATTGCTACATACCCACTGACTCAAGTTGGCGTCATAGAGGTTCACTGAAGTTCGGCTTATGCGCTGTTGCACATACCCAGTGACCCAAGTTGATGTCAAAGTTCATTTACGCTCGACACATACGCTGCTGCATATCTTTGGAAGTGGTCAAGTTGGTATCAATAGGTACAGTCGCGGCCACTGTTAGAGGGAACGCGGCACGCGTGGCCGCTCTCTTCGGGCCACCAAGCGGGCGCCGCGCGAAGTATTGCGGCGCAAGCGCAATCAGCGCCAGAGGCGGAGTTGGCTGCGCGTCGTCTGCTACGGTGCCTCCCACTTCGCCGCACGCGCTCTGGTTCAAAATACTGTAGCTATGGAGCTCGATAGAAAGTATTTGAACTGCGTTATCTGGGCGCGCCGTTCATGCTACACCCAGTATTCGGCTTCGAATTTCAGACATTCGTTTTCGTCGCAAAATGAAGTTGGTCGCTGAAAGTTCACTTGGTTACAAAAGGAAATAGAGCACGTGGCATAAGATTAACAGCGTGTGCCTTGGATGCTTCACATGTCAAACAGCGCATTTAGGCGACGAAAGTTACGCCCACTTTTGATAAAACTCTGCTCGTTATGAGTTTAAAAGGGGCTGCATGTGTTCTTAGTGTGGCATTTCGTCAAAGCAATACGTTCCGGCATGGCCAGATTTCCTGAGAATGAGTGCTGGGAAATCGTCGAGCTCTATTTCAAGGGTAGGTCGCAGCGAAAAATCGCCGAAGCGACGGGAAGAACGCTCAACACAGTCAACAGGATCGTAAGAGCATTTAAATCTTGCCGCCGGATCAAGGATGCTCCGCGGAAGCCGAGGTCTCGAGTTACGACTGAACAAGAGGATGCTTGGATCGTTGCGGCGGCAGCCGTGAAGCCAGGTCTCTCTGCTCAGCAAATCAAAAATACCCTCGACTTGAGAGCATCCGTGACAACGGTCAAGCGACGTCTCCGGGAAGCGGGTCTGAAGAGCAGGATTGCAGCCCAAAAGCCTCTTCTTCGGGCTCCGGATTAACTTTGACCACCTAGGAATCATTAACGTGCACCGAAATCGTTTAGAAGAACGCAATGACGAATTATGAGACTGCGGTTAATCGCAAAGGCATTTCAAACACTGCACGTTTAAACATAGCTTGAACAAGTTCGTAACGGCTTCAGCTATCTGTACGTTTCCTTATTTTATGCGTTCACAATCGGTAGTCTAGACACCCAAATGTTCTTTTTTTTTTCCTTGATGCAGGTACCAGCCAAACTTCTTACAAAGAGTCTCGAAAAGCGGAAGGTCAACTGTAAGTGTCTGGGGCATGATCACAAAAGACGGTCTTGGACCTCTTGTGAGAATCGACGGCAAGTTCACAGCGAACAAGTACTGCGAAGTTTTGACCACAGTGGCCCATCGCGAACTTGCAAAGGTGCACTTCTCCGGGGCTGGTCCTGTATTCCAACACGACCGTTCGCCTGTGCACACTTCGAAGAAAGTTGAAGCCCTACTACGCCAGCTCAACATCGCCGTTTTAGAGTGGCCGCCGCAGTCACCAGACTTCAATATTATTGAAAATATTTGGGGCGAAATGAAAGCGGCACTCGCATCCAAGCCCCTCCATGGAATGTCAAGGAACAGCCTTTGGAGAGCAGTCCACGCTGAATGGGAACGCCTTAAGCTGGATGCCACCCTTGTGGATTCGTTATACAGTTCCCTGCCACGTAGGATGGCTGCCGCGATTGCCTCCGGGGGAGATGCAACCAGGTACTAAAATTCGCCTTCGTCATTGGTTCGGACATTGCACCCTGCTGCCTCGATTGTCTCCGAAAGGAAGGAGACCATCATCTAAGCTTCATTTGCAGCCGTGGTCTTGGCTTCATCGTATATATAATAAATCTCAAGCACAGATTTATCAATATCTCTTGTTTGTCGTGTGATTTTTTTACTTCCTTAGCATGCCAATTCTGAAACCCGCACTCTGTGATCAAAGGGAACTTTTAGAAGTATAAGGCGCAGTTATCATTTTAGGCGTACAGCATGCCTGCGCGCTTTCATAACTGATTTAGAATAGTATCTATTGACGCGCCATTGCTACAGGGTTTGTGTATTCCAAAGCACGCGCGCAATCTAGGTTTCGCCGCTCGAGGCGAAGTGGGAGGCACCGTAGCAGACGACGCGCAGCTAACTCCGCCTGTGGCGCTGATTGCGCTTGCGCCGCAATAGTTCGCACGGCGCCCGTCGCGGCGCTCCGCGGAGCGCGGTCACCCGCTCCGTGTTCCCTCTAACAGTGGCCGCGACTGTACATTACGAAGCGGCACAACTGCACTGCCACGTACCCAGTGACCCAAGGTGGCGTCAGCGAGGTTCATTGAAGTGCGGCATATGTTCTGTTGGACATAACCAGTGATCCAAGTTGATGTCAAAGTTCATTCACACTCGACACATACCCTGCTACAGTGTTTGTGGACCACTTGTGGTATTCAACAGCGAAATTGTAGCAAAGCAGTCGTGCACTCCAGCGTGCGATTCGGAGTGGGCGTCTTCCATGTCCTTGTGACGACAGCAAGGACACCAGTGCCTGGTGGTCTGTTCGAATTGTGATATTGTGACCCCAAAGGTACGTGTGTCATCGCTCACATGCCCAATACATGCAAGTGCTTCTCGTTCGCCGATTGAATATTTTCTCTCCGCAGGCGACAGTGTACGAGATGCGAAAGCTACTGCGCGGAGCTCGTGGCCACTTTGTTGCTGCAGGACTGCTCCCAGCCCACAGTCGGAAGGGTCAGTCGACACAATGACTCAAAGTGATGGATCGAACATCTGGAGGACTGTACTCGACAAAAGCATTTCCTTGACCCTCCTGAAACTGCTGTCTGCTTCGGCTGGCCAGATTAACGGCTCGTTATTGCGAAGTAAAACTCTCATAGGCTCGACCACTTGTGCCAAGTGTGGAACAAACTTTGGGTAGTATTCTGCGAGACCCAGGAACGAACGGAGGGCGGCAACATCAGTTGGCACTGGTGTGTTAACTATGGAGTCTACCTTCTCTGGAAGTGGCGAGATACTACGTGCGGTGACCTTGTGCCCTAGAAACACAAGTTCTGGAACATCCATTTGTTGTTGAGTTTCAGACCTGCGTTCTTGATCTTTTACAGCACCATCTTCAAGTTTGAAACATGCTCTTCTGCAGTCTTGCCAAAAATGATCACATCATCAATGTAGAACAACACGCCAGGGCAGTGGTCAAGGATTCTCGCCATCATTTTCTGAAATGCCACTGGCGCAGAATACAACCCAAAGCAAACTCATTAAAAACGGAAAAGCCCGTCATGAGTGATGAAATCTGTCAGATCCCTATTGTCAGAACGCAAGAGAATCTGATGGTAAGCAGAAGCCAAGTTTTGAGAAGTGTGTAGGGCCTACCAAAGCGTGAAGAAGCTCCTCTGTGTGGCGCAATGGGAAACTGTCTGGAACAACAGCTTTGTTCTGCTCTCTAACGTCTACACATATCCTGCATGCTACCATCTTTCTTGTCAACAACAATGGGGGACACCCATTCAGGAAGCATCGATGCGCTCGATGATTCTTCTTCTTTCTGGGGTTTTACTTGCCAAAATTATGAGGCACGCCGTAGTGGAGGGCTCCGGATTAATTTTGACCACCTGGTGTTCTTTAACGTGCACTAGAACGCAATCACACGGGCGTGTTTGCATTTCGCCTCCATCAAAATGTGGCCGCCGCAGCCGGGATTCAATCCCGCGATCTCGTGCTCAGCTGCATAACACCTTAGCTCACTAAGCCACCACGGCGGGTGATGCGCTCGATGATGTCAAGGCTCAGCAACCTCTGAAGCTCATTTGATACTGGTGACCGGAGAGAATATGGCAAACGGCGAAGCTTAGAAGTTACAGGATTCACACCTTGCCGCGTCTCGATGCGATGCGTGAACCCCTTAGCAAGACCCAACTCGGGTGAACAGTAAACTGAACTTATGTGCTAAGGCTCACGGAAGATCTTTGTTACGGGGCTGCACGCTTGACGGTGTGGAACTGGAACAGTATAGCAGGTCAATGACAGTCAGCAGCGGAGCAACGGACGTGTATAAGCACTTGAGAGCAGAACCCTCAATGCGAAGATTCAAGGCTTTAATGCCGTCAAGACCGATCAGACAAGTTCCTCGGTGAACAACATAATAACGTAGTGACACTGTGCGGCCTTTAAACCCAACGTCTGCCTGGAAACAACCTAGCACGGAAATCGGCCGTTAAAAGTAGTCAGAGTTAGATGCGGAGCAGGCAGGAGCGGAGCGCTCTGAAAATATCGAGTAAATTCTTGCTCCGACAGGACTGAAACAGACGACCCTTGATGTCACCTTGACAAGGTGACATTCGCAACTTGCACTTGAATATAAATTCCGCTACGCGCGGAACGTTGCACAGTCAATATTTGCTCAGCACAGCTACATGAAATTCAACTTCACGAACCCGGCCTTGCATTTGAGTTCGTTTGCGGTTGCATACTCTTTAAAAGTGGTCCTTGCAACCGCAAAGCGAACAAGTCTTACCATGCGCTGGGCACTGCGGCACTGATGCAAAGTGGTCCCGCGATCCGCATCGGAAACAATGTGGTGAAAGGGAGCGGCTACTCCGTTCTCGGTTCCGCTCAGGGGGGTGGTTCCGCTGCGGCGCACGTGAGCCGCCCGCAATCCTCGTCAAGTTCTGCAGAAAGGGGGCTGCCGGTTGAGTTTCTTTTTGCGAAAAATGTGAGGTTGGTTTACGACGCTGCCGCAATGAAATCGCCTCAACCCACGAAACACACAAGCAGCTATTTGATGTCTAAAAGGTGTCTTGAACGGATAATTCAAAAGTCTAATAGCTGTCCTGGTCAAGACATTTTCAAACCGTGGACGTCTACAGGTACTTCAGTAAGCCCTGTTAACGTTACGCTAAAAGTTGGCTAATAAACATCTCAACAAGAACAACTTCAAGAATTGTATTAGACGTTCCCAGAATTGTGTAATAATGGCTTCAGGAACATTATGCAGGCTTTTATAAAACATCTTGACAAGAACAAGTTAAGAATTTTATTAGACGTTCTCAGAATTCTCTTATAAAATATAACAGAATTCTGGGGACGTCTAACAAAATTCTTAATTAAGCTATAAAAGCCTGCACTTCTTCAGCATACCATGCATCCGTATGCTAGCTTCATAGTACACATGTCACTATATCGAACTGAAAATGAAATTGAAGCATTACATTAAATTATTTATAATAACTTGCATAAAATTTAACATAGATTAAATGTACAATACACATACAAAGCAAATGTGCATACCGTAGAAAAAAATTACTACCTGAAATTGTGAAAAAGCGGCTTTAATGACTAATAAATTAAAGGACATGCAGAATGATTTTATTTTTAAATACAGTAGAAAAGGTGACCACATAAAATAAGACGTAGCTGCAGTAAACACAGCAATCCAGGTCCCTTCCCTCTTGAATACCACTGGCGGCCCACAGAAGTTTGCTGTGTAATACAACAGTGAAGAAAAAAGTGAGTAAGCCACACTTGTTTACAATAAAGATGTGCAATTCGGTATTTCAGATAGCAACATATGTGCCGTTGTTTTACCTCGGTCACATTTATTTTATAAATTTAAGCAATACTTTCTCTCAAAATCTTATGCTGTACGTTCAGAATTATGTTGCAGATATGACATGAAAAAGCTACTGTAGAGTGAAATTAAACTGGCAAATGGTTTGATCCACACACGACTTGCAGGTCATTAGCAGTTAGATGGTTTGCAAACAAATCTCTTACAACAGTATGCTACTTTTATCTAAGTAGTGGTTTGGGGGGTTGTAGCAACAGGTGGGCTTAGCCTGACAATCAAGGCCGGCAGCTGCTCCTTCCGATTGTCTCTTACAATATCACTGTGGTATTGTACCACATGTCAATAAAACCATTCTCTTCCTAAAGGGACCCTAAACACTTAACTAATCATAGAATGGCCTCACTATATTAAAGGACGTCGTCTCACGAATCTCATGCCGCAAAAAGTTTTCCAATCCTCCAACTATAAAGTGAAGTTACCACAAAAATGCAAGACTATTTTCCTGCCTGCTAGCGTGCTGGAAGCTACACAGAGGAGTAGCCAAGACAGCAAAACCGCGGTATACTACGCAATGCAGCACGCTGCTGCCATCTTAAAGGCCACACGCAGCTAGAATTTCTGTAATCATTCAACCAATTATGTGAAACTCCAGCTTTACCTCCCAGATGACAAAAGAACATTCTGCTACATACCTTGCATGCAAATATATTCGAGTCTAAACTGCGCGCCAGCACGGGCCCGCCAAAACAAAAGTGGCGTACAAGTTGTAGCAGGTAAACGTATACGTACCGTAAGGAACTGCCTCCTATCTGCAGGCGCTGGTCAAGGCTTGAACGTGAGAAAAAGACTCGGGAAGACAAGCGTGAGCACTGGCAAGCGAACGCTTGCGAGCATGAGCACGGCCCTTTGAATCGCTCGCGGAAACTTCAGCGCGCCCCTCTGGTGCGGTCATGTGCGGTCCAAGAGCAGATAGCAGTTCGCTGAAACGGAGCGCACATTTGTGACTGCGCGCGGCCAGATCTGTTGGTGACGATAGCTGGTATCGCAATTCCAGCTTCTTCACCGCTTGTTCACGCAAAGGGAAAGGAAGGCACGGCTCTGATAAGGACGCTGAACGGGCGCGCACGTGTGCGCCCGGCCGTTTTCTTTTTATTGCGATAGCAATTATATGGACACTTCAACCGGATTTCTGCCGTCGGCGTCGTCGTCGCCGTCGTCGTCAGGTTCCCTATAGATAAAATCTTCGCCGCGCGCCGTATGCCCGAGCGGAAGCGTGCGGGGACGCGCGTTATCACGGAGAGCGAACGCACTCAATCTCCCACGCGCAAGCAAGGAAGCGGGAAGCCAGCGCCGGAGAGAGCTGGGGGGGGGGGGGGGGTGAGGTCGCACTTCTACTCTGCCAGCAACCGCGCTCGTCGCTCGCTCGCACCGTCACTTATCTCCACGCGGCTCTGACCTTTATGCGCCGTGCATTCGCCGCTCAGTTTCCGTTGAAGCGATAGACCGCACGTACCTTCGCCCGCTGCTTGCTGCCAGCGTTTTGACAGTCGTTATCTGCAGTCATTCAGTGTGATCTATTCATGTTTGTTTGTGCGCACTCACGCCACGCTTGTTCATTCAGTTAGTAATAGTCGGGCCACATTTTCCAACGCACGCTACACATGCAATGCTGCCCGGATCGGCAGTGCAGCGCTACAGGTGTGTCCCTTCGCACGCGCTGCCCACGGGAAGCACTTCTTAACACCACCGTTTCACACGCGCCTTCTCGTGGTCATCAAGTCTCTCTTCATGTCGGTCTACTTACGCCGCAGCACACCTGCTTACTTAATCAGCTCATGTTTACTACAATTCATATTGCTACCAAAGCCGCTCACCTTACTTCGTATGGCATCTCCCACGCGCAATCAATCTCCCACGCGCAAGCAAGGAAGCGGGAAGCCAGCGCCGGAGAGAGCTGGGGGGGGGGGGGGGGGGGTGAGGTCGCACTTCTACTCTGCCAGCAACCGCGCTCGTCGCTCGCTCGCACCGTCGCTTATCTCCACGCGGCTCTGACCTTTATGCTGTGTTGCTATCGCATTCATTGCTTCGCCCTTAGGGCGAAACTGTGACATTTTTTTTAACTTTGACTGTCGTGACAGACTCATCGATTAAAAAAATCGGCAAGGAATCAAATAACCCCGCAGGCATTTTCTGCTTGTTCACCCAAATGAGGAAAGCAACGAAAGGCTATATGATGCGACGCTTACGGATTGCGTATGGCTTGTTAAAGTCGCACGTAATGTAACGCTGCGCGTCGGGCACGCTCATTTTAAATCTTTTTCACCTTCACGCGCACGCCCAAGCATGTCGCACATTTTCCAACAAAAACATCTAAAAAGTTCTTTAGTTAGAAGCCCTCAAGACGTTCATCAAAGTATACTCCGGTGACGCCAGAGGTGGGCTGTTCTCACAGCTGAAACACAATAGTATGTTTGATTAACCGTACTTCCTGCTACATAATGTTTCCAAGAACATCGGTTTAACGTCTTGGCGTACGCCAAGACGTCTGTAGCCGTTTGTAGTCGTTCCGAGAAGTTTTCAAGACGTTTCGTGTTTCGTGGGAACCGAAGCAGAAAGCTCCTTAAGCTCTTCAGCCACCTGCTCAAACTGAAGTGCAATTCGAACTGAATTCTCGAATGAAAGTGTGGAACATTCGAGCAGTAACCGCTCACGTACGCGATTGGAAGCTACGCCAGCAACGAATTGATCCCGCAGAGCATCATCTTGCGAGGCAAATGAACAATGTGACGTTGTCTCCTGTGGAGCGGCAACAATGTCATGAACGGACTCGCCTGTGTTTTGGCTGCGGCAATGAAAGCGATGACGTTGCACGATATCGAAAACTGGTGCCGTAATGCGGCGAGTGCAGTGTCGTATTCGTCAGTATGGGTCACGACAAACTTGTCATCGGCAAGTGCTACGGCACTTGGCGCTGCCGGTGCTGCGACGCTGGTCCCTGCATGTAACATCCAATAAATACGCTGGCCCTCTGCCCCCAAACAATGCAAAAGCCTTGCAATGCTCCGGCTTGAATGCGGCGGCTCCGGATGCCAGCAAGTACACGTTGAACATCTGCTCCCACTGCTCCCATGGCAATGACGGACGCCCGGGCTTCGGAAGAAAAAACGGTGGCGGAGCAAGCCAGGCCCACGAAACACAAAACGACTTGAAAACTTCTCGGAATGGCTACACACGGCTATAGACGTCTTGGTCTACGCGAAGACGTTAAACAGATGTTGTTGGAAACATTATGTAGCAGGAAGTACGGTTAATCGAATATGCTATTGTGTTTCAGCTGTGGCAACAGCCCACCTCTGGCGTAAAGCCCCATATATAAGAAGTACCGACACTCTCCTCCTCCGCCTTCCCTCCACCTCGTTTCTCCTCACTTTCGCCTTCAATTTTCGACCGTTGCGCCGCCTACACCGCTTGAAACACGTGCACTTGTTTATCTTTCGCCGCTGATCAGATTCGACGATCGCCGACTGTGTTCGCCGCTATCGTTGTGCTCCTCGCCATTCGGTAGACGCTTCTCGGGCGAAAATGGCGATGGAGCGTGATCGTAAACAAACGCAGCCAGCACCCGGCGGCGCGACGGTCCACGTGATGCCATTAGGCCAATACCGACGCGGTGTCGGCCTCGAACAGGGTGTGCGAGGAGGCGGCGGCATTCTTCAAAGCGTGACGCTACTTTTTATATATAGGGGTTTTACTCTGGCGTCACCGGAGTATACTTTGGTGAACGCCTTGAGAGCGTATAACTCAAGAACTTCTTTAGATGTTTTTGTCGGAAAATGTGCGACCTGCTTGGACGTGCACGTGAAAAAGAAGAAAAGTGTCACAGTTTCGCCCTAAGGGCGAAGCAATGAATGCGATAGCAACACAGAAACGTCATACGAAGTAAGGTGAGCGGCTTTGGTAGCAATATGAATTGTAGTAAACATGAGCTGATTAAGTAAGCAGGTGTGCTGCGGCGTAAGTAGACCGACATGAAGAGAGACTCGATGACCACGAGAAGGCGCGTGTGAAACGGTGGTGTTGATGAGAAGCGCTTCCCGTGGGCAGCGCGTGCGAAGGGACACACCTGTAGCGGCTGCACTGCCGATCCAGGCAGCATTGCATGCGTTGTAAAATGTGGCCCGACTATTACTAACTGAATGAACAAGCGTGGTGTGAGCGCGCCCAAACAAACACGAATAGATCACACTGAAAGACTGCAGATAACGACTGTCAAAACGCTGGCAGCAAGCATACGCCGCAGCGGGCGAAGGTACGTGCGGTCTATCGCTTCAACGGAAACTGAGCGGCGAATGCACGGCGCATAAACGTCAGAGCCGTGTGGAGATAAGAGACGGTGCGGTCGAACGAACGACGAGCGCGGTTGTTGGCAGCGTAGAAGTGCGCCCCCCCCCCCCCCCCCGCTCCCTCCGGCGCTGGCTTCCCGCTTCCTTGCTTGCGCGTGGGAGAGATAAGAGACGGTGCGGACGAGCGGCGAGCGCGGTTGTTGGCAGAGTAGAAGTGCGCCACCCCCCCCCCTCGCTCCCTCCGGCGCTGGCTTCCTGCTTCCTTGCTTGCGCGTGGGAGATGAGTGCGTTCGCTCTCCGTGATAGCGCGCGTCCCCGCACGCTTCCGCTCGGGCATACGGCGCGCGGCGAAGATTTTATCTATAGGGAACCTCACGGCGACGGCGGCGACGACGACGGCGACGCCGACGGCAGAAATCCGGTTGAAGTGTCCATATAATTGCTATCGCAATAAAAAACTTTATTTGAAGTGCCGGCACTTTGCTTTTAGTGGCCTCAGGTGTCGGCTCGAAGTCCTTGGACTCGGGCGGCATCTTCGGCTTGCCGGACGGCCCGTGCGCGTGAAAGTGAAAAAGATTTAAAATGCGCGTGCCCGACGCGCAGCGTTACATTCCGTGTGACTTTAACAAGCCATATGCAATCCGTTAACGTCGCATCATATAGCCTTTCGCTGCTTTCCCACTTTGGGTGAACAAGCAGAAAAAGCCTGCGGGGTTATTTGATTCCTTTCCGATTTTTTCACTCGTTGATTCTGTCACGACAGTCAAAGTTTAGAAAAAAGAAAAAGAAAACGGCCGGACGCACACGTGCGCGCCCGTTCAGCGTCCTTATCAGAGCCGTGCCTTCCTTTCCCTTTGCGTGAACAAGCGTTGAAGAAGCCGGAATTGTGATACCAGTTATCGTCACCAACAGATCTGGCCGGGCGCAGTCGCAAGCATGCGCTCCGTTTGAGCGAACTGCTATCTGGTCTTGGACCACATGTCTTGGACCGCACCAGGGAGGGGAGGGGGGGAGGAGGGGGCGGCGCTGAAGTTTCCGCGAGTAAAGCGACACTCTCCTCCACCGCCTTCCATCCTCCTCGTTTCTCCTCTCTTTCGCGCTCCTTTCTCGACCGTGGCGCCGCCTACACCGCTTGAGGCACGTGCACTTGTTTATCTTTCACCGTTGACCGCTTTTCATCGGCTGATATGAAGTGCTCGGCTAACACGTGTCAAACATGATTGGTTCTTTTGTGTTACGTCATAGGCAAGTAGCCTATATATATATATATATATATATATATATATATATATATATATATATATATAGTTCGTTCTCTGAAATAAAGGTCGTCGTGCATTTGCTCTTGGGCCGTCTCCGTCACTCTGTCACCCGCTACAACACCGGCTAACTAATGTTAAACCTTATCGCTCGGCGCAGGACGCGCCTGCATGTATCGGAAGATTCTTGAAAGTTATCGATGGGTGTATCCGTTGTCTGTTGTCACCGACGCTTATGTAATCTGATTGTTTGAGTGTCGCGAAAAGTATTTCTGGACGCGGGCACCAGGGATTATGTCGCACCTTCGATGATTCATGTATAAAAGCCGACGAGTTTCGCCGCTGATCAGATTTAGACGATCGCCGACTGTGTTCGCCGCTATCGTTGTGCTCCTGGCCAGTCGGCAGACGCATCTCGGGCGAAAATGGCGATGGAGCGCGATCGTAAACAAACGCCCCGGCGACGCGACGGTCCACGTGATGCCATTAGGCCAATACCGACGCGACGTCCGCCTCGGACAGCCAGTGCGAGGAGGAGGCGGCATTCTTCAAAGTGTGTCGCTACTATTTATATAGAGGGGTTTATCCGCGAGCGACTCAAAGGGCCGAGCACGAGCACATGCTCGCAAGCGTTCGCTCGCCAGTGCTCGTGCTTCTCTTCCCAAGTATTTTGCTCACGTTCAAGCCTTAACAAGCGCCTGCAGATACGGTGCAGTTCCTTACGGTACGTATACGTTTACCTGCTACAACTTGCACGCCACTTTTGTTTTGGTGGGCCCGTGCAGGCGCGAATTTTAAACTCGAATATATTTGCATGCATGGTATGTAGCAGAACGTTCTTTTGTGATCTGGGAGGTAAAGCCGGAGTTTCACATAATTGGTTGAATGATTACAGAAATTCTAGCTGCGTGTCGCCTTTAAGATGGCAGCAGCGTGCTGCAATTGCGTAGTATACCGGGACTTTGCTCTCTTGGCTTCTCCTCTGTGTAGCTTCCAGCACGCTAGCTGGCAGGAAAATAGTCTTGCATTGGTGTGGTAACTTCACTTATAATTAGAGGATTGGAAAACTTTTTGCGGCATGAGATTCGTGAGACGACGTCCTTTAATATAGTGAGGCCATTCTATGATTAGTTAAGTGTTTAGGGTCCTTTTAGGAAGAGAATGGTTTTATTGACATGTAGTACAATACCGCAGGGATATTGTAAGAGACACTCGGAAGGAGCAGTTGCCGGCCTTCATTGTTAGGCTAAGCCCACCTGTTGCTACAACTCACCAAGACCACTATTTAAATAAAAGTAGCATACTCTTGTAAGAGATTTGTTTGCGAACCATCTAACTGCTAATGACCTACTGCAAGTCGTGTGTGGATCAAACCATTTGCCAGTTTAATTGCACTCTACAGTAGCTTTTTGACATCATATCTGCAACATAATTCTGAACGTCATCGTACAGCATAAGATTTTCAGAGAAAGTATTGCTTAAATTTAAATGTGACCGAGGTAAAACAACGGCACATATGTTGCTATTTGAAATACCGAATCGCACATCTTTATTATAAATCAAGTGTGGCTTACTCACTTTTTTCTTCACTGTTGTATTACAGAGCGAACTTCTGTGGGCAGCTAGCGGTATCCAAGAGGGAAGGGACCTGGATTGCTGTGGTTACTGCATCTTGAGACTTTGGGTAACAGCGCAAACAGACGACCACAAAAAGGGGAGACACGGACACACAGACACACGGACACACTTTTTGTGGTCGTCTGTTTGCGCTGTTACCCAAAGTCTCAAGATGTACCAACTCGCCCAAAAAGAAGTATTGATGTGGTTACTGCAGCTACGTCTTATTTTCTGTGGTCACCTTTTCTACTGTATTAAAAATTTTGTTAAATAATTCTGCATGTCCTTTATTAGTCAATAAAGCCGCTTTCTCACAAGGTCAGGTAATTTTTTTCTGCATGTTGTTATGCTCATTTGCTTTGGATGTGTATTGCACATTTGATATATGTTAGACAATTTTATGCAAGTTATTATAAATAATATAATGTAATGCTCCAATTTTATTTTCAGTTCTATATAGTAACATGTGTACTATGAAGCTAGCATACGGATGCATGGTATGCGGAAGAAGTGGCCAATAATTTTGCTTAACACGTCACTGTAGAATGACAATCTATAAATGCTGCTTTAAAGACAGCTATAAAAGCCTGCATATTGTTTCTGAAGCCATTATACGTTATGACTTCGGAAACAATATGCAGGCTTTTATAGCTTAATTAATAATTTTGTTGGCCATCCCCAGAATTCTGTTATAACAGAATTCTGGCAACGTCTAATAAAATTCTTAACTTGTTCTTGTCAAGATGTTTTATAAAAGCCGGCATAATGTTTCCAAAGCCATTATTACAAAATTCTGGGAACGTCTAACATAATTCTTGAAGTTGTTCTTGTCGAGATGTTTATTAGCCAACTTTTAGCGTAGCGTTAGCAGGGCTTACTGAAGTACCTGTAGACGTCCACGGCTAGAAAATGTATTGACCAGGACAGCTATTAGACTTTTGAATTATCCGTTCAAGACATCTTTTAGACATCAAATAGCTGCTTGTGTGTTTCGTGTGGGTGAAGCTCATGGTGGGCTGATCCAGACGGTGCCGCGGGGCTGGGGGTACGTTCACAACATCCTCGTCGCCAATGTGATATTTTCGAAGGTGGGAGTCAGACGCCAGCTGTCCCGATGAACAGAATTTGTTTATTCAACACATACAACCATATATATAACGAAGAACAGCAGCGCCCCCTGGGGAATAAAGAATTCAAACGAATAACGAAACTGAATACAACACACACAAGTAAGTTACTTACTCTGAAGCATAAAAACCAACTCAAAGGATATTTTTTTCGCAAAACAAAAATTGATTGCCAAAAATCACTTGTCCAATCAAAACTGGAACATGCATCTGCCATCTGGAGCCCACATCAAACATATATTATCAACTCACGTGAATCTGTCCAGAACTGTGCTACCTGGTTCACTCACAATATTCTATTGACGCACCTTCTCTAGGCAGACGACAACGACGATGGGGGCATTAACGGACTCCGTCCATGCATGGTATGCGGAAGAAGTGGCCAATAATTTTGCTTACCACGTCACTGTAGAATGACAATCTATAAATGCTGCATTGATGGTTCGACGCATGGTTCGAGGCGCGTGCCGGCTGGTCGTTCGATTCCTGCGTTCCTGTGTTCGATCGCCGTAATAGCATCTCCTGCTTTGGGGGCTTGGGTCAAGTATCGGGTGGTATTTTCTTTGTTCACCTTGCTCTTTTACGTTACTCTTTCTATTTCCGTTTGAAGATTCTTATGTGTTTTTGAGTTAGTCAGCCTTGCTTGATGTCTGTCTCATCACCTGGCCTCGGGGCTTCACCGTGGTCAGCCTCGGTAGCTCCCCAGGAGCTACCGCTTGAGTTTTTTCTCCGCAGTGGAACCGGCAACGTTCCCGTGGCCATGGTGCCTACCGACGGGGGTATAATCAACATGAAGAACCCCAAGACGATTCAGGTGGAATTGCAGAAGGCGTCAACCCACTTCCGACAGATCACAGAGGTCCGCCAGTTTGGCAGGGGAGGTATATTATGTTGCTCGCCAGACCACAACTGTGCCAAGGAACTGCTAAATTGCTCAACGTTCGCTTCACATCCGGTGAGATGTTTCGTCCCACCGCATCTTGCATGCTCTAGAGGCATTGTACGAGGTGTAGACGTCAGTTTAACCCCGGAAGAGATTTTAGAGATGTTTTCGGTGGCTGGTGTCATCTCCGTGTACCGGTGTAGCCGAGTGACCGACAATAAGAAGACTCTAACTGAGTCAGTAATAATCACATGTGCTGGGACAATGCGTCCGACAGAAATCAGTCTGGCCCCTAATATACAAGGTTGAAGCTCTGGCTCCACCCATTCTACAATGCGCCAACTGTTGGCGATTCGGTCACAACGTGAGGGGCTGCAGATCTGCGCCACGTTGCCGTAATTGCGGTGACAACCACAATTTTAGTGATTGCTCGTCCGAGGAAGAGAAATGCTGTCTCTGTAGTGGTGGTCACCCCGCTAACTACTCCAATTGCCCTGTGAGAACACAGGGCGGTTAACCTCCCTCCTACCTTCCTTCCTACCTTCCGGTTAACCTCCCTGCCTTTCCCATCTCATTTATCTCTCTCTCTCTCTCTCTCTCTCTCTCTCTCTGTGAGAACACAGGAACTTCAAATTATAGAAGTAATCGAAAGGAGACGTTGCTCACGCCGTGATGCTGTTGCTGAGGTCCAGGGAAGTTCTAAGGGATATGCAGGAGTGACAGCCCGTCAACAAATGGTTGCAGACTCAACCCTTTCCGATGCTATTGCTATAGCTGTCAAAAAAGCACTGTCAAAAGCTATGGAACGACTAACATCAAACCTGTCGGAGATTCTAGCTCATGTGATGACATCTCAAATGATTCAGCTTTTCAGTTCTGTAGCGAGTTCTAACACTAGCTTACAGACTCCTCCACATCCCCTTACATCAAACGCTGGGCAGCTAATAGATCCCTCGCCAATCGTTGCAGAAAACGTTGAAAATACAAGGCAATCAACTTCAAGTCAGCAGACCGACAACGGATGCTTCTCTGGATCAGTGCCAGAAAACAACCAGGATGTAGAAATGGGTCTTCCGACGCTGAAACGCACAAGATCACCTAATGATAATTCATCCACCTCTGTCCCGCACTCAAAAACCAAAAAGGTTGTTAAATATAGTCTTTCCAAGACAGATGCTAACCCTAATTCTTCAAGTTCTATCCCTCAATCAGAACCCACTAAACACGGTAAAGACAGTCTTTCGAAGAGAGATTTTTTAAAAGACAGTATTTTAGAGCAGGTGATTTCTAAAGTAGGTATTAATTCATCATAGGTGTTTTAAAGGTATTACAGTGGAACTGCCGTTCCATTATTTCTGCAGCTACAGATTTAATATATTTTTGTTCACAATTTTCTCCCGACATTATTCTTTTGCAGGAGACTTGGCTCTCAAATGGCCAAGATTTCCACATAAGAGACTATCGTTTATTTAGATTGGACCGTCCATCGAGAGGCGGAGGACTTGCGTTCTTGATAACAACTAAAATATGCCACAAAGCAAACATATCATATCAGTATATGTCTACGGAGTGCGAGATATTAGCATTAATTAGATGTAAATATTCCTGGTTGTTCCCCGTTTTCTTTAGTTAATGTATATTTTCCCGCAGGTGTTCAAGACATTAGATTTCTTGATACCGTTGTAAAATCTTGTAGGAAAGAAATTGCGATAGCGGGAGACTTTAATTCGCATCATGTGGCTTGGGGTTTCAGAACAGACTCATGTGGAAAGAGATTGTTGGATTGGGCTAATAATCAAAATTTTTGTTGCCTAAATACGAAAGCAGTTACGTTTATTCAAGGCCTTTATAAATCAGCATTGGATCTAACATTTGCCACTTCGGGGATGTCCGTCACTTCCTGGTCTACAGTCGACTCTGCCTCAAACAGTGACCATCTACCCATTCGGTTTGATATCGTGTGCCCTCTTACTTCTTTAGAGTCTCCGGCGCGCACTTTCGTTAATTACCAGAAATTTCAGAGTATTTTAAAAGCGACCCTCAACTCCCAGATAACGGTGCCGGATGACATCAAAGCCATGAGCCTTTGCGCTGTATTAAAAAGTTCCTATAAAAGGTCTCAGTTTAATGTTACCAAAGATAAAACTACTCACTCTCCTTGGTGGAATTCGGAATGCACGCGGGATTATAGACGACGAAAAACTCCTTGGAAAAACTACCTTACAATCAGTCTCCGAATAACTGGAGTGATTATAAGTTTCCAGCTGCCACATTCAAGAGAACAGTATCACATGCCAAAGACGAATATGATGAAAAACATCATGCATTCCTCTCTAAGCCTAACAACAAAAACGCTCTATTCAGATTCCTTCGGTATAGAAAGTTTATACCAACACCAGTGAATATTGCGTCGGTAATTCTTTCACCACGCGAGATGTCTGCTTCATTAGAATTCATAGCAAATGGCTTAGCACAACGCTTAACATCATGTTTGCGAAATGGGCCATTAAGACCTCCCATCGCGGATGACTTTGTGGAAGCCAGAATGCCAGAGCTTTCCAATATCATTAGGTCTTTGCCTGCCTCAGCCCCAGGTCCTGATGGCATTTCCAATGCCATGCTAAAAAATTTGTTTGCACTGTCTCCTAAGGAACTTCTGAATACAGTAAATTATTCTCTAAAAATGCTTGGATTCCTCAAGAATGGAGGACAGCCAAAATAATTACGCTACCTAAAAAACAAAGAGCTGGCTACAATCTTGACAATATTCGGCCTATTTATCTTACGTCAAATATGGTAAAACTTATTGAAAGAGTTCTATATGATCGCATGATGGATCATATATCTAAAAATTCGTAACTGAGCCCAAATCAAATAGGTTTCCGACCTGGTCTCTCCATTTGGTGTGCGCATGTAGTCTTGGAAAGCCGTATTCAACTTGCTCGGAATAGAAAAGAATTGAGTGCTTTAGTGACTCTTGACATGGCGAAAGCTTATGACAGTGTCGAGTACCCACTACTACTGGACAGATTACAGTCCTACAATTTTCCGAAATATATAACAACATGGATTTTTGCATTTCTAAAAAACAGAAATTTTATTGTTTTCAAAACAGATTTTCTTCAACAAAGTTCGATCAGCCCCAGGGGGCTGTTCTGTCTCCTGTGCTATATTTAACCTTTTGATGAGTTCAATTTCACTGCGCCGGGAAGTTCATCTCTATGTCTATGCAGACGACATCGCATTTTTCGCGACAGCAAGAGGCATAAATTCCCTTTACATGTCCTTGCAAACGTACCTATATATTCTAGAGAAGTGGCTTCACACCCTTCACCTGTCACTAAACGTAAACAAAAGTGCAGTCCTTGTCTTTCCGCTTTCCGGACCGATACATTTATCATTAGTATATGAACAGAGAACCATCCCACAGGTAGAGTCGCTTAAGTACCTGGGTATCACATATGATGAAAAACTTAACTGGCGTTCTCACATAGAAAATATTGCAACGAAAGGGACACGAGCTGTTGGTTTATTACGTAGAATCAGTAACCGGCGTTCTGGTATGCGAAGTGACACATTAATTATGATCTACCGTATGTATGTACGACCGATTCTAGAATTTGGCTGTGTTTTGTTTTCCGGAAGTGCAAAATATAAAATAAGACCACTTCTTCTTTTAGAAAGAGAAGCTCTTCGATTATGCTTAGGTCTGCCTAAATTCGTTGCTAATAACGTCTTATACCAGGAAGCCCGATTACCTTCTCTTCACACGAGATTCCGCATGCTTACGGTTCCAACCTACTTAAGGACTTATGAATCTCCTCTTAGACATACAGAATATATATTTATTAGTGAACCAAATTTATTTTTTGAGAACACGTGGCCCCGGTTACATACACCGCAGGCTGCATTTGTGCAGGCACAATTAGCACCTTTAAATGTTCGCATTAGGGAAATCATTCCGTTTGATAGGTCCACATTGCCCCTTAAAATAGAATTTGCGGACATTTTGCCCAATAACGCAAAACTACTGCCACCAACATATTTGAATGCCCTTTTGCAAGACTATTTGGCCCATTTCCCAATAAATGTAATAGCGACTGATGCTTCCTCGTGTGAAGAGAAGGCAGGCGTGGGAATTTACTCACCATCCCTCGATTGGTCTTTTTCACTTCGCCTGCCAGATTACACATCAGTTTTTCAGGCCGAACTTCTGGCAATAGTTCTTGCATTGCGAAAGTTACCGCTAAATGTCACAAAAGTTGTTATCGTCACAGATTCTCTTTCTGTATGAAGCGCGCTTAACGCGTCTACAAATTCGACAGCTTTGAACACGTTTTACACATTAGCTCCACCCCACTTAAAGTTAGTTCATTTAGTATGGGTACCAGGCCACCGAGACATCCAACTTAATGAAATAGCTGATTCTTTAGCACGAGCTTCTTTAAAAGGTCCTGCAATATCTGTGCTGCCGGCAACTGCGCATATCACTGCTGCCAGATATAGACAGTTTTCTTTGAGCGAAGACAACAAAAGTCTCGCGTTAGCAAAATCTACAGATTTTATACATCTAAATTATTCTTGGAACCGACAGTGGTGTCCTAACCGGCAATTCGAAGTAACATTTACAAGGCTGCGTTGCCGTATTCCACAACTAAATTTTTACTTGCACAGATGTGGTCTGGCGGCATCCCCATTATGCTACCTCTGCAATTAACCAGAATCCATCGATCACTTTTTATTATCGTGTCGGCGTTTTTCTAATCATCGACAACGATGTTTGGAAATCCCACTTCGCAATCTAGGACTGCCTTTAAGCAGTCCAGTTATACTCTCACTTGGAGCCACGGTGTTAGGGTATGGCCACGGGAATGTTTGACGAGCAATTTATAATTTCCTTTGTGACACAAAAAGATTGCCTTATTAATATTTTCCCATCTTTCCATGATTGATTTATTTATTCTTCAATAAATTATAGATTTAGCAAATTCAAAAAGTAATGTCACAAAATCACAATTATATTAGTGTTAATATTATTCTTCCAAATTTACGTCTATCCTTTACTGTATATAATTAATTATTAAATTCATATTGCCACGAGACAGTGAAGGGGCTGCTACTGTCGGTCGGACGAAGACGACGGCGACGAAGTGGCCAGAGGCGCGCGACAGCCTTGCATCCGTCGCTGCTGCTTGTCCAAACCTTGTCATACTCACTCCCTAAATAAACGTTATCCCCGTAACATCTTTGGTGGAAGTGCTGGGTAAACCTGTCAACGTGCCGGCTCCGTCAACCAAGCACGGAACTTCGAAGCGGTCGCCGTCTTGGTTGCTCCGCGATGACCAGTGAAGTGTCGACGGTGCAGCAGCCACCGGCTCCTGTGATTCTTTTGTACCCACAAGACCCGGGAACCTTTTCTGGCACAGATGGCTTGGATGTCGAAGACTGGATCGACATGTACGAACGCGTCAGCAACCGCAATAGGTGGGACCCCACGGTTATGTTAGCCAACGCGATATTATATCTGAAAGGGACGGCACGCGTGTGGTACCGGACGCATGAAGAAGATCTTACAAGTTGGGACGCTTGCAAGGCGAAGCTGCATGAGTTGTTCGGCAGATCATTTCACCGACAGCAGGCCGCTAAAAAGGAGTTGGGATCTCGTATCCAGACGACCACTGAATCGTACATTTCGTACATACAGGACGTCCTGGGCCTTTGTCGAAAAGTTGATGCATAAATGGCCGAAGATGACAAGATATCGCATATTTTGAAAGGAATAGCCGACGACGTGTTTAATCTACTGGTGTGTAAGGACTGTACGACGGTCGACGCCATAGTTAAGGAATGTCAGTGCTTTGAACAAGCGAAGAGTCGCCGCATCACCCGCCAGTTCCTTCAGCTACCTAACACTGCCACCACATCATCATGCGAAGACCCACCGACGCCTGTACCGGCTGCAGCGTCAGAAGATGTAACGCGTATTGTCCGCCGCGAACTTGAAGCTGTAGCTCCTACGGCCGTTCTTCCAGACGTTCAGTCAGCCAACCTGCCCACCGTGCCACTCATAAAAGCAGTCGTCCGCCAGGAGTTCGCGAACATGGGATTATCATCGGCCGTCTGTTCCATTCGTACATCCGAACGTACACCTGCAAATGGCACCCAGAACCAGGTCTACCCTTCGCGCTACAGAAACCCGGCTGACTGGAGGACGGCAGACGACCGACCCATATGTTTCAACTGCTCTCGCGTTGGACACATTGCCCGTCACTGCCGCAGTAGCTGGTCGTCACCTTCAAACTGGATCACTGGATCTTGGCGTCGTCCTGGAGGCAACATTCGACGGTTTTCCCCTCGCTCTGATCCACATGCTTCCGATGATTCCGATGCCGCCGCTCCACACTCCAGGTTTAGCCGCTCACCGTCCCCACAAGGCCGTCGATCTCGATCGCCGCGACCATACCGGTCATCGTCCCCTGCACGGCCTGGCACCTACGCTCCGGAAAACTAAGCCGTGCAGCTCCCGGAGGTGACGCTGCATCAGTGACCCGATATACAAATCCTCTGTTGACTGTACCTACGCGCCGAAACCTTCTGGACATTCAAGTGGACGACGTCACCGTTACGGCCCTCATAGACACCGGAGCGCAGATTTCATTAATGAGCGCTGCTCTCCGTACTCAGCTCCGCAAAGTGATTACGCCCGCAATTCAGAGCACAGTACGGGTCGCTGATGGCAGCTCGTCTGCCGTTCTTGGTATGTGCACCGCCCGAGTGTGCATTGCTGGCCATCAGACCATTGGTTTGTTTGCCGTGCTTGCGCAGTGTCCCCACGACGTGATCCTCGGCCTAGACTTTCTCTCGACGCACTCAGCCCTTACCGACTGCTCCACAGGTGTACTTCAACTGGAGCTCCCTTTCGACGCCCACGTACTATCGGACACTCCCGCCGCTTATGTTCTGTCGAGTTCCTCCACCTGCCACCGCAAGCCTCCACGTACGTCCCATGAAGTCCCTCTCCTCCTGTGTGCGATGGTGAATACGTTGTTTCCCCGATTCTCGACGTGCTCCTGATGCACTCTGTCGTTCTCCCGCACACTGTGGTTACCGTACGCGACAACAAAACCTGCCTGCCGCTTTTGAACTTTGGTCTTTCTATCCACGTGCTCCCTGCTGGCATCGCGCTTGCCACCATGTCGTCGTTGCAAGAATGCGCGATTTCTGTGTTAGCCGTCGACGGCCCTCGAACTGTTTCCGGCTCTCTCACAGCCACCTCGTCGCTATGTGCCAATTTCGAGAAAATGATATCAGCCGACCTTTCGCATACGCAAGCAGAAGATCTTCGCCGGGTCTTGCTGTCGTATTCCGATATCTTTGATCTCGAAAAGCGCCCTTTAGGCCAGACAACAGTTGTTCAGCACTCCATCCACACCGGTGATGCTCAACCGGTTCACCGGCGCCCTTATCGCGTTTCCGCTGCGGAACGCGCCATAATCCAAAAGGAAGTCGATAAAATGCTGGCCAAGAACATCATCGAACCGTCCTCGAGTCCTTGGGCCGCTCCTGTTGTGCTGGTCAAGAAAAAGGACAACACCTGGCGATTTTGTGTTGACTATCGACACCTCAACAAGATCACGAAAAAGGACGTCTATCCCTTGCCCCGTATCGACGACGCACTCGACTGTCTTCACGGCGCCCAATATTTCTCATCTATTGACCTTCGCTCAGGTTATTGGCAGATTGCTGTTGACCCACTGGACCGCGAAAAAACCGCATTCGTAACTCCCGATGGCCTCTATCACTTTAAAGTGATGCCTTTCGGCCTTTGCAATGCGCCGGCCACATTCGAGCGCATGATGGATTCGCTTCTTCGTGGCTTGAAATGGTCAACCTGCTTGTGCTACCTTGACGATGTCATTGTTTTTTCGCCAACATTTGACAGCCATCTTCAGCGCCTCTCCACCATTCTCGAGGTATTCCGCAATGCCGGTCTCCAACTCAACGCCTAAAAATGCCGTTTCGGACGCCGTGAAATAACCATACTTGGCCATCTCGTCAACGCGACAGGTGTCCAGCCCGATCCTGAAAAAGTTCGCGCCGTGAAGCATTTTCCTGTACCTTGTTCGGCCAAAGATGTACGCAGTTTTATAGGATTGTGCTCCTATTTCCGACGTTTTATTCGTAATTTCGCCGACATTGCGCGTCCCCTTACTGCGCTCCTCAAAAAAGACGTTGCTTTTACATGGGGCTCACCCCAAGCTGCTGCCTTTTCGGCGCTTATAGATGCCCTGACGACTTCCCCTATTTTAGCGCATTTTGATCCGACTGCACCGACGGAACTTCGCACAGATGCCAGCGGCCATGGAATCGGTGCCGTCCTCGCTCAGCGTCAGAGCGGCCACGACTGTGTTATTGCGTACGCTAGCCGCCTCCTGTCCGCACCGGAGAAGAATTACTCCATCTCTAGCCGCCTCCTGTCCGCACCGGAGAAGAATTACTCCATCACGGAACGAGAGTGTCTTGCTCTTGTCTGGGCTGTCGCCAAATTTCGTCCCTACCTGTTTGGCCGTACCTTTACCGTCGTAACTGATCATCACGCCCTCTGTTGGCTTTCTTCGCTCAAAGACCCTACAGGACGCCTTGGTCGTTGGCCTCTGCGCCTCCAAGAATACTCGTTTTCAGTGGTGCACAAGTCCGGTCAGCTTCATCAAGATGCCGACTGTCTCTCACGGCATCCCGTGGATTCCCCTGACGTCTCCGAGCAAGACACCGACGCCTGCGTCTTGTCTATCTCGGACCTCGTTAATATACGGGACAAACAACGTCGCGACTCGGCTTTACGGTCTATCATCGACAGTCTCAACTCCGCCACACCCGACCCTTCCCTCCACTTGTTCTTCCTTCAGGACGGCACCTTATACCGCCATAATATGCATCCTGAGGGCCCTGAACGCCTCCTTGTCGTGCCTACCCATCTGCAGTCAGATGTCCTTCGCCAGCTTCACGATGAGCCCACTGCTGGTCACCTTGGTGTCACCCGCACTTATGATCGCGTCAGGCGCCGTTTCTTCTGGCCTGGTCTCTATCGCTCCGTCCAACGATATGTCGCTAGCTGCGACAAATGCCAGCGCCGCAAGAGGCCAGCTATGTTACCTGCCGGTCTGCTTCATCCTATAGACATTCCCGCCGAACCATTCTTTCGTGTTGGGCTCGGCCTTCTTGGTCCCTTTCCAACCTCGACATCAGGCAACAAGTGGGTCGCCGTAGCGACCGACTACGCGACGCGATACGCCATTACCCGTGCCCTCCCAACCGGTTGCGCTACGGATATCGCCGACTTTCTCCTTCATGACATCATACTGCATCGTGGTGCTCCTCGACAGCTTCTGACCGATCAAGGCCGATACTTTTTGTCTCGCGTCATCGATGACATCCTTCGTTCCTGCTCTACCCACCACAAGCTCACAACTGCTTATCACCCCCAAACGAATGGACTCACAGAGCGCCTGAACCGAACTCTGACCGATATGCTTTCAATCTACGTCTCCGCCGATCACCGCGATTGGGACGCTACTTTGCCGTACGTTACTTTCGCCTACAACTCGTCCCGACATGACACTACTGGCTACTCCCCGTTTTATCTCCTGTATGGACGCGAACCTTCTCTGCCTCTCGATACTTTACTTCCTGTCAGCTCAACCGCCACGTACGTTCGCGACGCCCTAGCGCGCGCCGACACAGCTCGCCAGATCGCACGTGAACGGCTCACAGTGTCTCAGGCTTCCCAGAAAGCCCTGTATGATAGTCGCCACAGAGACGTTTCTTACTCCCCAGGCGCTCAAGTGCTACTGTGGTCTCCGTCCCGCCGCATCGGTCTCTCCGAAAAGCTATTGTCCCGCTACGATGGTCCTTACAGGGTGCTACGTCAAGTCACCGACGTTACGTATGAGATCGAGCCAGTCACCGCACCAGCGCCGTCTACGCCCCCACCCTCTGCTATCGTGCACGTTGCGAGACTTAAGCCGTACGTAACTGGACCCTCTGGTCCGTCGTAGCAAGCACCGGGTCGGCGCTCTCGCCCCGGGGGGGTAGTGCCACGAGACAGTGAAGGGGCTGCTACTGTCGGTCGGACGAAGACGACGGCGACGAAGTGGCCAGAGGCGCGCGACAGCCTTGCATCCGTCGCTGCTGCTTGTCCAAACCTTGTATATAGCCATAATCACTCCCTAAATAAACGTTATCCCCGTAACAATATTAATACTCCTATCTCGGCAAGGCTGACTAACTTGGTATAGACTACTTAATTCTTTTATTATCGGTTCGTTTCACATCTTCAATTATTTATTTATCTTCCTTTAATTTTTATTACTTATTTATTTCTAAACTAATTTATTTTAAATTTCTATCACAATACCACCCGGTTCGTGGCCTATCCCCCACAGTGGGTTGTGCTAGGTGATGATGATGATGATGATTTATTGGCATCCCCTTTGAAACGGGGCGGCGACAAATAGTCACCTAGCCTGCTTGATTTAATCAGGTATACTATACATGTTCTTTATCTAGCTAGCATGTTTGTATACCTCTTATTATTTTTCTTTTTCAAAAAATGTCACAGTTTCGCCCTAAGGGCGAAGCAATGAATGCGATAGCAACACAGCAATGTCATACGAAGTAAGGTGAGCGGCCTTGGTAGCAATATGAATTGTAGTAAACATGAGCTGATTAAGTAAGCAGGTGTGCTGCGGCGTAAGTAGACCGACATGGAGACTCGATGACCACGAGAAGGCGCGTGTGAAACGGTGGTGTTGATGAGAAGCGCTTACCGTGGGCAGCGCGTGCGAAGGCACACACCTGTAGTGCTGCACTGCCGATCTGGGCAGCATTGCATGTGTAGCGTGCGTTGGAAAATGTGGCCCGACTATTACTAACTGAATGAACAAGCGTGGTGTGAGCGCGCACAAACAAACATGAATAGATCACACTGAATGACTGCAGCCAACGACTGTCAAAACGCTGGCAGCGAGCGCATACGCCGCGCAGCGTGCGAAGGTACGTGCGGTCTATCGCTTCAACGGAAACTGAGTGGCGAATGCACGGCGCATAAACGTCAGAGCCGTGTGGAGATAAGAGACGGTGCGGTCGAACGAACGACGAGCGCGGTTGTTGGCAGCGTAGAAGTGCGCCCCCCCCCCCCCCCCCGCTCCCTCCGGCGCTGGCTTCCCGCTTCCTTGCTTGCGCGTGGGAGAGATAAGAGACTGTGCGGACGAGCGACGAGCGCAGTTGTTGGCAGAGAAGTGCCCCCCCCCCCCCCTGCTCCCTCCGGCGCTGGCTTTCCGCTTCCTTGCTTGCGCGTGGGAGATTGGGTGCGTTCTCTCTCCGTGATAGCGCGCGTCCCCGCACGCTTCCGCTGGGGCATACGGCGCGCGGCGAAGATTTTTCTATACGGAACCTCACGGCGACGGCGACGGCGACGCCGACGGCAGAAATCCGGTTGAAGTGTCCATATAATTGCTATCGCAATAAAATTTACCTTGTGCCGCTGCCTATGATTTTACGAGATCAGGTCGTATCCATCTCTTGCCTGCTTTTTTTTCCACCAGTACTCCAATCGTCTCTTGCTGATCTCTACGTCTGATCTGTTTGTTTCCTTCCACTATGAAACCAAGCGCTTCTGGGAGTTGCCCGTTACCTACGGTTCTCGCTGGGTGGATCCCGTCGCATTCCATCAGGATGTGCTGAGTGGTTTCTGGATCTTTACTGCAGCATGCACATGTCTCATCTAGCTCCGAATATTTGTTCCGATATGTTTTCGTCCTTAGGCAACCGGCTCGAGCCTCGATGCCAGCGCCGCCGTTCAGGGTGGAGACAACCCCGCTGGCGCCGCCATATTGAATCACACGAGCTCACACTCAGCTACGCTTGCGTTCATAAATAGTGTTACTCGCGGCACACTACCAAGTGCTTTGCCTTGATGAGGATTTTTTTATCGGTATCGCATCTGCACATCTTTATAACCAATAGCCGTTAATTCGTCGAAGGTCGAAGACGTAAATGTATGGCACCGGGAACATGCCCCAAGTTGCCTAATTCCAGTGGCGCACCGACGGGGGGGGGGGGGGGGGGATTCGGGGGTTGTAACCCCCCCCCCCCCTGAGGCCGACTTAACCCCCCCTTTTGTTTAACCCCTTTTCTTTCCTTACGCATTTGAGTATTGCAACTAAGATGTGAGACGCGCAATCGTCTGCACACTCGCAAAAAGCGAATTTTTTTGACAATTTCCCGTGAAGAAATCGACATTAATGCTGTTTAGATGGTATTGTCAAACTGTCACCCCCCCCCCCCCCCTGGCAGAGATCCTGGGTGCGCTACTGCCTAATTCAATCACATTTAATATGCCGTGTGTATGTTTGAAATACGCACTATTTTTTTTTTGCGCTTCGATGCTTGGTATATAAGGTTTGCGACCCCCTGTGAGTGGAAGTTTTTCTTTTTCGCTGTTGTATTTTGGTTTACACGTCACGCCTCCTTTGCCGTAGCCAGCCACTCGTGCACGGCGGTTAGTTTCCCTTGCGTTGCGCGTGCTCTTCGCGTTCGTTGCAATTACTTGACGATATCTACGGGCAATTTTGCGTTTTTTGCCCACAAAACTGTGTGCTGACAGGATTAAGCTGGTGTAAAAATAACTGCGATGTGAAAATAAGGTTTAGTTAGTGCTGTAGAGAAAAATGTGACGGAACTTGTCTGTGTCAATCTTGCGTAGTACACACAAGAAACCAAACGATGCACAAAATACATTTACTTAGTATTGTCTAGTACCGTCAATCATGAAAGAGATATGTACATGAAAAATTATATGTACTGTGTGGCGCCTGAAGGTTATGTTGAAAGACGAGATAAAAAAAATTCGCAAGGTAGGCTCGACACACACAATTCGGGATAGGGAGAGTTTTTTTTTTTTTATTTATTCATTACATGGGGGGGGGGGGAGGTTTCAAGTGAGTACATCAACCTTATTACACACAATATAAATCGAAAACAAGAATACAAACAAGAAAACGCAAGCGCGGGTAATATTAATCAAGATATCCAGCCAGAATACATCAGCTACACTCTTAGTCAAGTACCGTATAACGTCCGGCACATATGCGGTATATTTTCGTTCCCGCGCAAAGTACTGCATATAAACGGACTTTCAAGCGAGATTAAGCGTGACAATAGCGGCGGCGGCAGGCTAGGCCCGCTATATGCGGCCCCGAGCGGGCGCAACGTTTATATGCAGCCTGTCGCTATTGTTTGGCGCGAAAAACGGAAGGGCGCCGTGAAGTCTCTCGAAGCGGAGGAGGAGGCTTTCAGCATTAAACGCATTCTCTCCCTGTTCGGCCCTTCCCTCTTCTCGTCTCTCACCCAGCCGCGAAACGAACGCCGCCGACGGTTTCTTTGTTTCTTTCGCTCGCCTGCTCCGTTTGCGTGAACTATTCTTTTATTGCGATAGCAATTATATGGACACTTAAACCGGATTTCTGCCGTCGGCGTCGTCGTCGCCGTCGCCGTCGCCGTGAGGTTCCCTATAGATAAAATCTTCGCCGCGTGCCGTATGCCCGAGCGGAAGCGTGCGGGGACGCGCGCTATCACGGAGAGCGAACGCACTCAATCTCCCACGCGCAAGCAAGGAAGCGGGAAGCCAGCGCTGGAGGGAGCGGGGGGGGGGGGGGGGGGGGCGCACTTCCACTCTGCCAACAACCGCGCTCGTCGCTCGCTCGCACCGTCTCTTATCTGCACACGGCTCTGACCTTTATGCGCCGCGTGCATTCGCCGCTCAGTTTCCGTTGAAGCGATAGACCGCACGTACCTTCGCCGCTGCGGCGTATCCGCTTGCTGCCAGAGTTTTGACGGTCGTTGTCTCCAGTCATTCAGTGTGATCTATTCATGTTTGTTTGTGCGCGCTCACACCACGCTTGTTCATTCAGTTAGTAATAGTCGGGCCACATTTTCCAACGCACGCTACACATGCAATGCTGCCCGGATCGGCAGTGCAGCGCTAGAGGTGTGTCCCTTCGCACGCGCTGCCCACGGGAAGCGCTTCTCATCAACACCACCGTTTCACACGCGCCTTCTCGTCGTCATCGAGTCTCTCTTCATGTCGGTCTACTTACGCCGCAGCACACCTGCTTACTTAATCAGCTCATGTTTACTACAATTCATATTGCTACCAAAGCCGCTCACCTTACTTCGTATGACATTGCTGTGTTGCTATCGCATTCATTGCTTCACCCTTAGGGCGAAACTGTGACATTTTGTTATTGCGATAGCAATTATATGGACACTCCAACCGGATTTCTGCCGTCGGCGTCGCCGTCGCCGTGAGGTTCCGTATAGATAAAATCTTCACCGCGCGCCGTATGCCCGAGCGGAAGCGTGCTGGGACGCGCGCTATCACGGAGAGCGAACGCACTCAATCTCCCACACGCAAGCAACGAAGCGGGAAGCCAGCGCCGGAGGGAGCGGGGGGGGGGGGGGGGCACTTCTACTGTGCCAGCAACCGCGCTCGTCGCTCGACCGCACGGTCTCTTATCTCTCCCACGCGCAAGCAAGGAAGCGGGAAGCCAGCGCCGGAAGAAGCGGGGAGGGGGGGGGGGGCGCACTTTTCCTCTGCCAACAACCGCGCTCGTCGCTCGCCGCACCGTCTCTTATCTCCACACGGCTCTGAACTTTATGCACTATGCGTTCGCCGCTCAGTTTCTGTTGAAGCGATAGACCGCACGTACATTCGCCCGCTGCTGCGGCGTATATATGCGCTTGCTGCCAGCGTTTTGGCAGTCGTTGTCTGCAGTCATTCAGTGTGATCTATTCATGTTTGTTTGTGCGCGCTCACACCACGCTTGTTCATTCAGAAAGGAATAGTCGGGCCACATTTTCCAACGCACGCTACACATGTAATGCTGCCCGGATCGGCAGTGCAGCGCTACAGGTGTGTCCCTTCGCACGCGCACTGCCCATGGGAAGCGCTTCTCATCAACACCACCGTTTCACACGCGCCTTCTCGTGGTCATCGAGTCTCTCTTCATGTCGGTCTACTTACGCCGCAGCACACCTGCTTTACTTAATCAGCTCATGTTTACTACAATTCATATTGCTACCAAAGCCGCTCACCTTACTTCGTATGACATTGCTGTGTTGCTATCGCATTCATTGCTTCGCCCTTAGGGCGAAACTGTGACATTTTTTTGCTTTCGAGAGTCTCGCGCGCTTTTTGGCGGACTTCACTGTCGCAGCCGAGGATACGTGGGATGGTTTCGCAAGATGTACACTTCGACTGATGTAAAGGGTGTTTTGAGGGGACAGTGCCGTTATGAGAACTCATGCGAGTGCGACGGCTACACGAGATCGCTCACGGACGGCGGACAGCCGGGCGCGCCGTATCAAGCGGCATGGTGCGCGTACTGCGGACATAGCCCCGTGAACCACGTCCGACTAGGTAAGTTGGTTTCGATTGTCCTGAAATAGGATGATTACATGCTTCATTTATTGCGTTGTGCTATTTTTGAACTGAGCACCATACGTAACGAACCTCACATAATATGTGGCTCTTGTGAACGGCTGCTGAGAAGAAACTTGTAACTCGGGGGCTCTACCGAAATACATGGGAACGGGGAAATCGTTTTTCTCGTCAGCCACTGAAGCAAATTTATGAGGTTTCTGCATTGAAAGGGGGAAAAAAAGCCTAGTGACTGTCACGATGTTTTTTTGCGGGCGAATTGTTTTATACAAATAATTGAAGGTCGAGTATTGTCAGAAAACGAAATCGTCTAGCTCGCAGCATTGTAACTCAGCAATGACAAGAAATATCACAATTCTGTAAGCTTCATCTAATAGTACACCGAAAGCGGAGAACATTGATGTATCATACGTGCCTCTCAGTTGCACCACCAATGAGTGAGCAGGACTTTTCTAAAACCTTCATAAACATTGTAATTCATTTACCTAAAGTATCAATAATCAATCTTGTCTGCTTTAGATGCTCTATATAACAGAAGCAGTTAACAAAATTACGAGTTCTGCTTTTGGTGCAGTTTCGAAATTGTGAATCTCAAGCTCTTTCTTTTCTTCCTTTCTTTTTCTTTTTTTTTTTAGCTTACCGAAATTTGGCAATTTTCGTGAAAAAAATCCTAGCCCTAAATGAACATAGCGCTTCCGACAGTCATTAGATAACTTGATCCCTTAAATGCAACGAGTTCCATTTAAATTGATCTAGGAGTCTGTCGTCTCCTACAAGCCTTTCTGCTTTTTACATGCATTTGAATAGGTGGCATCGGAGTTGGTCCCGAGCCACGGTCTCGCAAGGTGCTTCGAGACGTCAGACGTAGGTCATTTCAAACAGTTTCGCTCTTCGTAGCCTTTTACGAAAGAAAAAAGAAAAAAAAAGAAAAAAAATCACTTTTACCAAATCGACTATTAAAAAAAAGTTTTTCGACATCACGCCAGGTGACAATTACATAAAAATCAGCATCTGCATATCATGAAACCAACACTTTTGTAGAGACCAAATTTAAAAGGCGATAAATTTTACATTCACCTAAAGCAACAGTTTATGTAATAGAAATACCTTATGTAATACAAATAGAATCCCCTTTTGAAGAGTAATTTTTTTTCTTTTTTATGAGAGAGGGCTTTGGCGCAGTGAAAAATACTAGGTAAAAGCAATAAATAGATGATGACACCACCTTCAGACACCTGCATTAATGGCACAAAAAGGTCTGTGAAAAGTTTCTAACATCAGCCATTAGCAACACCATTTATTGCACACATCTGTGCACACAAAGTAAGACATTTGTGCCTGCTAAAGTGGAATGCTGATGTTCAGTGCAATTTGTATTCACTCAGTGGCAGCTTAGACATTAAATTCTGTTGTTAAAACTCCATAGCAGGTAGAAAAACTAGAGCTGTGGTCCACAGCCTTACATTTTTCCCTCTTCATGTATCATTTTCAGAGTATCGTTTGCTTCCTTGGTGCTATAAACAATTTTTTATTGTAGCCTTATGTATTTGATACCTATGCAGGGCCGAGTCAACCATCAACATCCGCAGCAACACTGACAGCTCAAGGAGAAACACCTGCAAACCTCGCTACTGGTAAGCAAGAATCCTATCAGGATATCAGCGTGTTGCTGGATCTTACAAACTATGACTCATAGGATGAATAGCATAAGTTATAGATGCCGGTTTTTGTGTACATTGATATAGTGGGCTGCGCCAAAAAATTTACCTTTACCCACATACTGGTACAAACAGCCAAACTGAAGCAATTACCTAAAACTAGGGTTGCTTGAAAGGTGTTATTTCCGAATCGAATAAGCATATTCAACAAAAATGACCCCTGAATTTTGTACAAAATATTTTCTCATTTCTGAAGCAACATCAATGTTTGTGTATTTGCTGATACATGGGTGTAATGCTGTTCAGAATTAGCTGTTCGAATAAGGGAGGAGCTTGTAAATAATACCTCCTCTGAATTATCGGGGCAACCTGACAGTGATTGTAATGAAATAATCGAACAGTATAACAGCTACATACATTGTGTTCACTTAATGAGAAAGTGTGATACTACAGTTGTGCAATAGTGTGCAAACATTGTTAGACTAGTCAAATAACAAATTGGAACAACTTCATATATGGGCTGCTTCAAAGCAAGCCAGTCTTGTGAATGACTCAAGATTGTTGAGCATTGAGCAGAATTTGTGTGTTTGCTCAGGAACTGTATAGCAACTGTAGCTATCCTGCAGTAGCTTCACTTAGAACAGCTGTCACATCCATCATTCTCTCGCTCTTGAGGCTCCATAAGTGTTTCACTTATACGGGGTGTTTTTATTGTTAGAAGAATTTTTAAAGATCACCCATGGACATGTAGCACACTTCTACTTCTTGAGCTAGATTACTGCGTTCTAGGTAGACATATTTCGTATAATGATGTTTTGCTAATATACTTTGAAAATAATTACTTTATGGCACATATTGCAATTTTCTAATTGTAGTCTGTGACACAAACTCTTATCCACTTGGTAGAAATCCTGAAGATCACCAGCTAAGAGAGATATGGGGTGGTATTCTGTAAGAGTCTACCTAGTGGACTGTCCATTTTGGCGACCGTTGATTCGCTGCTGCTTGACGTGCAGGAAGGAGACTGGCTGGCACCTTCCTGCACGTCAAGCAGCAGCGAATCAATGGTCGCAGAAATGGCAAAATGGACAGTCCACTAGGTAGACTCTTACAGAATACCGCCCATGTACTGCTAAAGTTTGCTACAAAACTTACTAGTGTTCTTGTAATTTTTCAGCTTCAGTGCACAAAAATGTAATTTGTTGAAAGTATTAGGGCAGTGTTAATGCATTTTTACTGAAAACTTTGACAGCTCTCAAAAGTGGCGCTAGTTTTAAAATTAATTCCAAGGGGATGCGTCTTGTGAAACCACTGGCTTCAGTTTGTATATTGCAATATGTGTGCTAATTAAATTAAATAGTTAGGAAGGCTATTAGTGTAATTTTGTTAATTTGTCACTTATATATTTTGATTTTCTTAAAGCATTGTCTGCCCCCTTCAGATGAATGAGTGGGCTGCATGCCGCAGGTGGTTTTAATTATGTGAACGTCGAAGAAAACACCCTGTGTATTTGAAAGAAAGAAATATTATGCAAATGGTAATTGTGATTTCTCAAAACAAATACGAATCGAGTAGCAGGGACTATTGAATTCATGTTCGAAGTTTTGAATATTTGGACATTTCTAACTCAAACAAATGGAATGGCTTTTGTGCATACAGGTTCCAGTGCACAAAGTCTGTGCAACATTGACGAGGAGAATGAGCCAAGTTTGGCCATTACCCAGCGTGCAGAGAGACCAGGAGGTATGCCTTAAGAGATTATATTTAAAATTTTATTGAATTTATAACACAAAATTGCATATTAATATATTGCTGAACATTACCTTCTTCCTCATTGCTGCAACTTTCTTGCCTTAGATTGCTCTGATCTGTCCACTTTTTTCGGCACACCTTATGATGCTGCTGGTAGTGTGTCAGGTAAGCAAAGTGAGAGTTGCACATTGAGCAAACAAACATCACATTTGTTTGTTTCAGCTAACATCTGAAGATACTTGTGAAACTGATAAGGGAGCTATAGTGTCTAAAATGCTGACAAGCCTGTGCAGAACCTCATAGAACCCCATTCCAAATGAGATAATTATCTTTCATCTTGCTTTTATACAACAGTTGAAGGTGTAACTTAAAATAAACCTTCCTATTTTAATTGTGGGGCAATTTATGCACTCAAGTTCTAAGGTTACCGCTGTGACTGGAAAGCTTTCCGCATTGTTATTTATTAAAGGCATTAGTACTTCATGCTGATGGAACAGTCCTTGCCAATTCCATGAAAGTGATTTGATGTGCGTGCCTGTATACTGACTTACTTTCACTGCTTAAAAATTTATTGCTTACAGTCATTTATGAAAGATGAGTACAGCATAAACTTAAGAGTGAGAGCAGTTGTGCATTGTATAAGAGACGTTAAATCAATAATTAGCATAGTCAAAAAACATTATTTAGTAAAGTGTCCTTTGTGCCCCTACACCTATCAAAATGCAGGGAGAGATGAAACTGGAAACATCGCCTTGTCACAGCAAGCGAGTACATCTGAGACAAGTACATCTGAGACACAAGTTGAAAAGGAACTGCGTTCTCTGACTGGCCAGCATGTATGTTCTCAGTGTGGCTTCTTTTGCACTGCATTCAGCACATTTGCTAGCCACACAAAAACCCACCGAGGTGTAAATGTGATGTTTGTTTGCTCAATGTGCAACTCTCACTTTGCTTACCTGACACACTACCAGCAGCATCATAAGGTGTGCCGAAAAAAGTGGACAGATCAGAGCAATCTAAGGCAAGAAAGTTGCAGCAATGAGGAAGAAGGTAATGTTCAGCTAACATCTGAAGATACTTGTGAAACTGATAAGGGAGCTATAGTGTCTAAAATGCTGACAAGCCTGTGCAGACGCCTTGAAGGCCATCACAGGTGCCCTAAGACGGTCATTGATGATGTAGTTCAGGAGGTGGACGACATGTTTAGTGCAGTTGGAGTTCCTGTCCACATTGGTCACATCAAAAATGACCGTCTTCGGAAGAAAATCTACCAGAATGCAAGAATTTTTGTGCCCCCTACTGAAGTCGTGCTGACTGGAGGGGCAAAAGCCTATGTCATAAAGCTTCTTGACCTTCTACAAATCCTGCTCAAACATCCAGACATTGTTCCCCATGTAAGAAAAATGCAGAGGACACAAGATGACTGTGTAATTCATGATTTCAGCGATGGAGCAAGGTTTAGTTCACACCCAGTGTTCCAAAAGCAAAAAGAAAATATTATCTTGCTCAGTCTGTACTATGATGACGTTGAACTAACAAACCCAATTGGCATGAAGAGAGGTAAAAAGGGGAAACTCAGCATGTTTTATGTGACTCTCTTGAACCTTCCACCTAACAAACGGTCCAAGTTAAGCAACATTTTCTTGCTTGGCACTGGCCTTACAGCAAGTTTAAGACAACATAGTGAACGGCTAAAGTTCCTCGATGATTTTTTGCATGCATTGAATTTGCTTGCAAATGAAGGCATCGTCTTTGAAACAGACAAAGGCCCTGAAAGGTTTTTTGGCGCACTCATGGCAGTAACAGGAGATGCTTTGGCGACTAACTCTTTGGCAGGATTCAAGCAGTCATTTAGCCCTGCTGTTCTCCGTTGCTGTTGCACTTGCCTTGTGCCTACGGCAGAGTACGCACAGTACACAAACCACGGTCAGTGCACTCTTCGAACAGAAGGCAGCGTCAGGGCACAAATGAAGGAACTCAATCAGTGTGAGAACCCTGCACAAAAACAAAAGTTATCCAAAGAATCTGGGATCAACAGTGAATCAGTGTTGGCATCAGTTCCTTTTTTCTCCTTGACAAAAGACGTATTATATGATCCGATGCATGTTCTGCTGGAAGGTGTTGTGCCAAAAGAAATAGCTCTTTTCCTTCGTATTGCTATCAAGGAGAAGAAATGGCTCACAAGGAAACAAATGAACAAAGCCATCTCAAATTTTCAGTTTCACCATGCAGTCTCCAGCAGCGACAGGCCACGCCTGATTGAACGAGATTTGAATCTTGTTTCTTCTGCAAGCTCTTCTCTTGTTTTTATTCTCCATTTTCCACTAATTGTTGAGGAATTTATTCCAGAAGATTCGATGCACATGAAATGTCTTATTCAAGTTGCACAGATTACACAAATAATTTTGTCACCCGTTTTGACTGCAGAGGCTGTTGGAGATTTAGAGGAGCTAATTTCTAGCCACCATAAAATGTTCATTGAGTGCTATGGAAATGAAGCAGTCTTTCTTAAAATGCACATGTTAATCCACATTGTTGAGCAAATAAAGATGCATGGGCCAGCAGGTCATCACTGGACAATGCGGATGGAGGCGAAAAATGCCTTGCCGAAGTCTACAAAACTTTTCAATTTCAAAAATGTACCACTTTCCGTGAGTGATTTTCTTCAAACTAATACATCTTATGCCCTTTGGAATGACGATGGCACACCCAAAACGGGATACGCAGATACCAGAATGCCACCTGTATATGGTACTCCTTTTGTGCTTAGCCAAAGCTTTTGTGATGCAGGATTGGCCCCTTGTGATGTGGGGCAATGTGGCCTGTCATTGCAAAAGGCACCTGTTGAAAATGTTGTGATCAGGGTGAGCGATATTATTGTTACTGGGCGCGTCAGTGAGCAGCCATGCTTTTGTAGGGTAAATCACATAGTGTATTTTAATGACCAGGTATTTGTAAATTGCAAACTTCTGACAACAACTTATGTTCCAAAAGTGAATGCCTTCATGGGAAGTGTTACAGACCATGAAGCCATTTTGTCAACTAAAAGCTTGCTTCTCCCCTGGCCTGTATTTACATATTCAAAAGATAATTGTATTTTATGCATCCCTCAGTCTATTTACACTGCATCACATGTTCAAGTTACATAAGTGATCTGTGTAGCTAACCAACAAGCAGAGAGAGAAAAAACGTTTCATTTCGGCCCCCTGTGCGGCGGGCTACTGGGCATTGGAGCGATGGTGATGTTGTGGGAAACGGGGGTGAGGGTGTGACGTCGGTGGCGTCGACTCTTGCTTGGGCTCTGTTTGCTTCTTGTGGTACAGTGAGCCCAAGGGCCGTTGTAAGCTGCATTATTGCGGTCACATTAGATGGTGTCGGGTCACTAAGCCACTCCTAAAGTGTGTGGGGTCTTTTTGGTAGTCCTTTAGGTATAGATTGAAGTGCCTCTTGACTGCCTGTACAGTGCCACAGTGTAGGGGATGCATTTGGGCATTCCTTGTATTCCGTCCATATTGTGCAGGCCTCTTTTCCGGCTTGTAGTGCAGGATGTTTTTTGTGTGGGCAGACAGTACATTTGGGCTTGGCATGTGTGCATGCAACAGCGTCGTGTGTTGTCGAGCATGGTGGAAATGGAAGAATTGTTTCTTGTTCATGCCATTCCTCTATTTTTAGGTGTTGCATGTATGAGGCTATTTGTTTTAATTCTGTATGAGTGAGTGCATCTGTTCACTAGTGTGGAAGTCCCTGAGTGTTTACATGTGATAGCGCATGTGCATTTTCATTGTCCCCAATGTTACAGTGGCTAGGTACCCTTTGAATGGTGATATCAATGTAGCATTTCATGTAGCAATTTGTTGTATATCAATGTAGCATTTCATGGATGTAGTTGGGCAGGCTTCCTGTGAGGAAAGCTTGGCATGCTGCTTGAGTGTCCGTGCTAATTATAATGTTTTACAAGTGTTGTGGTGCTGTTATTGCCACTATTTCAGCTGTTGTTTGGGTAGGCAAACGTGTGCAGGTCTTGGGTATATGCATTGGTCGCAATGTTGTATGTCACCGTGCAGCTTATTGCAGCGCTTATACCCGGAGATGGCGTGTGTGTATTACGCTGTTCTGTTCAGGCAATCATGTTGTGCATGTGTTTGTCTTCTTCCTAGGCAGGTTTGTGGGTCCATGTTTCAAGGCATTGACATTATGCAAATGTCGGGCATTTGTCACATTGGAGGTAGAAGTGTTATTTGAGGCATGTTGTCTTGAGGATGTATGTCCAAGATCTCTAAGCATCCTTTGACCTTGCTGATATCATTTGAATCTAGTTGTTTGGGGTTCTGTGTAGACCAACAAAGAGCATAGCAACATAGCTTATAGATGTGTGGTTTCAAACTTGTGGCAAAGCAAGGAAGTAAAAGGGTGATAGACACTGAAGCCAGAGAACGCTAGGGAAAATAACTTTTTTTTTTTTTCATTTTAAGGGGGACAAGTACTAGCGAAAGAAAAATAATGTGGAACACAATGCTGCTGGTGGAAATACAACATGCTTTGTCCAAATTGTCATGTCCAAATTTACAATGTGATACTATCTCGTTTTCCCTGCAGCAGCCAGCAGCCGCCATAGCTGAATTGGTAGAGCATCCCATTGAAAATCTACTTCCTGATATGCCACTAGGTGCATTGCGAGGACTATTTATATTGTCTTACAAATGGCCAGTAATGGTTTAACTGTCCAAATTGTCATGCTGTGTCATCCCAGTAACAAATATTCACGAATACAATACGATAGCTTCACTGTTGTGACTTGTAGTAGTGACGGTCACTGTGTTGATATTCGTTATTTTTGTTTTTGTTGTAATTCAATCAGAGTGTTGCGTTCTATGTTCTGTATGTCTACTGCTCTTTCTTTTCTTTATTCTGATTTTGATTACCAAGCGTTTTATGTGATCGAAATGTATTGTTTGCTTGTTGGTTCATTATAGCAGCAAATGGAGCTTGAAAAGAGGCAGGAAAGGAGAGTGGTATGATCACGAGGTGCCCTTTGATCATCGCAGTCTCCTTTCTTGTCTCACTTCTTCTCCGATACCATTGGCTGCTGTTTTATGTGACTACTGTGTTACTGACCAGCTGTACTGTCTGTATTACATATTCAAATAGCTTATTACGTGGCACAATAAAATATGTACAGAAAGCTACTTAGAATTAATGCTCCTTTATTTGGTTTGGATTGTAATCGTGATGCTGTGGTTCCATATTCTTTATAGAAGCCACTTGCAAGTGTCCAGTGGTCACCAGAAAACAAGCTGCCTGTGTTTTCTTGCGTTGTTGAACCACTTCTTCATGGAATGGACATTACTGAGAGTATTCATCGTCGTCTTTCGAAACAACTTCGTCATGAGTTGATTCATTTTCTTGAGTAAGTACTACAAGTGTTACATCTGTATAAATACAGAACAGGGCACTCACATGAGCATCACAAATTTTTATAAATTAAACAGCTTCCAAGTTCATGAGAAGACATGTGTAAACCGTGTCTTGCACAAGTTGCATCAAACATGCTCAATCATATCCTGTTTTCAGTGGAGGAGTTTCTGTTCTGAAAATTTAAGTCGGTGTTGAGTTAATTGCTACAGCTTTTACTGAAATTTCATTTCCTATTGATATTGTCACGACTAAAGAAGACAACGAAGTCAGGGACATGAGCACAAGCATGTCCCTGCGCGTTATTTCTCGTCAATGGATCTAAGAAGCGGCTATTGGCAAATAGAAGTAGACGAAAGAGACCGCGAGAAAACAGCATTCGTGACACCTGATGGTCTCTATGAATTTAGGGTACTTCCCTTCGGCTTATGCTCCGCGCCGGCAACATTTCAGCGGCTAATGGACACCGTTCTATCAGGACTCAAGTGGCAAACGTGCTTAGTATATCTGGACGATGTGATTGTATTCTCTGCGACATTTGACGAGCACTTGAGGCAACTACGTGCTGTTTTTCAAGCCATACGGTCCGCTGGTCTCACGCTTAAGCCGGAAAAATGCCATTTTGGCTTCGAAGAGCTTCTTTTTCTAGGCCATGTTGTCGGTAATGAGGGAGTACGACCTGATCAAGAAAAAATAGCAGCCGTTGAACATTTTCCTGTGCCATCCGACGACAAAAAGGCAGTGAGACGATTTTTAGGGTTATGCGCATATTACCGGCGTTTTATTTAGAACTTTTCACGCATTGCATCGCCGCTGACACGCCTCACCAGAAAGCATTCGACGAGCTACGGCAACGCCTTCAAAACCCACCGGTCCTGGGACACTTTGATGAAGACGCCCCAACAGCAGTTCACACCGATGCCAGCAATATCGGCTTAGGAGCTGTACTTGTACAGTGGCAAGACGGCGCTGAAAAAGTGATAGCCTATGCAAGTAGAAGCCTTTCCCACACAGAAGAAAATTATTCAACTACAGAAAAACAGTGCCTTGGGGTGGTTTGGGCGGTGATCAAATTTCGCCCATATTTGTACGGCCGCTTGTTTGATGTTGTCAGTGACCACCACTCACTCTGTTGGTTGACGAACTTAAAAGACCCATCAGGACGATTGGCGCGCTGGAGCCTTAAACTTCAAGAATTCGACATGGCTATTGTGTACAAGTCGGGAAAGCGGCATACGGATGCGGACTGCCTTTCTCGCGCCCCATTCGAACCTGCAAGTGCAGACGATGACGACGCTACAGTGTTTGTTGCAGTTGTCAACACGGCTACGCACGCACAGCAGCAATGCGAAGACCCAGAATTGGAGCCCATTATTAGCTTCCTAGAGGGTCTTCTACTCTGCCAAAACGTTTTGCAAGAGGACTTGCATCATTTTGTTTACGCAATAAAGTGAACTTTTCTCCAAACGGAAGCCCTTACTTGCTCGTGTCCCTCACTTCGTTGTCTTCTTTAGTCGTGACAATATTGTACTCGCCAAATATCAGTCTGGGAAATGTAGACCAGGCAGGACCTGTAAATTTCTTTTTTTGTGTGTCATTTTCAGTAAAAACAACCTTATTCAAGATGAGAACACTGCAATTAGGCGATGGAAGTACTATGCACTCGGGGAGACCTTAGCAGCAACTTACCCAAATGTGCTTTGGGAAAAGGCAAAGCAAGACAAGGAAGGCCGAATCAAATCACCTAAGGTAATTTATTTTCTTCTTTACAATGCGCATTTAACAAAATAACTAAAACAAATGGCCTGCTGTCACTGTTTCGCTCATAACTTAGGATACTGTGTGACTACATTAGGTAACTAGACCAATGTGATATTCTCAGTATTTTATCAATGTGATATTTTAAGTACTTTTCTTAAAATAATTACTCAAGCCAACATTTTCCTGTTAATAATGAATGTTCTTGGTTTTTTTAAAAACAAGAATTTGCCATAACCTAGGTTATCATGGTTAGTGACTAACACCTCTTTGGCTTCTTCCTGGCATTGGGAGGTGATATTTGCATTCATATTACTGCTCTCATGATTCACACTCCAGCTTATATGAAGCGCAAACATGTGGCATATCAAAAGGGTACCTCAGTGTACTATGATAAAGCCACTACTGCCCAGTTCAGTCAAGAGACCTTGTGCCACACTTTAGCATGCCATCTGGATAGCCGGCACGCTTGAAGCTAGCCACCTGTGTCTGATTACTGCATTAAGCTCTGTGGGCACATGATCTGTCCAGTGCTGCACGTAGGCATGATTTTAGTATGCCCCTCTTTACTAACTTCGAGGGTGCTAAATTGAATGCTATCACCGCAGAGTGTAGTGAAAGGTTTCTTGACAGAACTTAAGGGTCTGAAAATTTTTTAAAATTGAACATTTTTTTTAGTTATGGCAATGCCTAACACAAACTACATCAGTTTATTGACATGCTGTTCTGTTATTGCTTTAATTCTGCCTCATTACTGATGAGTTGTGCTCGGTCTGTGCTCTTAATTGTGATGCCATCGTGGGCATTCCATAATCGTCATTCCACGTCATCTGATTCCCTTTATGCTATCGTCGCCATGCCTTCTGACACAGTGGACCAAGTGGTCTAATAGCCAGAGTGGCAGTTTGGGCACGTTGGTAATCCATAAAAACGCTTAAAAAGCATGAACTGGAAACGGACGAAAAGGGCGCATATATGCATACAGGCGTGGTGTGTGTATTTATCCTTTTTCGTCCGTGTCCAGTTCACATTATTTAAATGGTTCTTATGGTATACATGCATAACGGAGCACTCGTTTACATGAGCATCACAAATTTTTATAAATTTGTGATGTTTATAAACTAATAGGAGGGTGACAGCACAAAAAATTAATTAAAAACAGTGAGTGGGCAGGTGTACATGGGAAAAGCGTTCGTATGGTTGATGTATGCGTAAAAACGTGAAAAATAATAATAAATTGTTTGGTAGGGGATAGGCAGGGTAGAACTGGAAATGGAGGAATAGGTGAGGTTGAGAATCGAGAATAGCTGGAGGCCTAACGTGTTTTGTGCCTCCATTAATAACAATTTCAGGTGCAAGTTACAGCTTTTAGCGATTCTGTGTTGCCACATTCCAAATGGATCCCCGTCGGGTGCAGGCATTTAAACTTGTGTATGAGGTAGGATTCTGTATATTTCCTCTTGCGAGGTGAACAGAAATTTGTTAGTAGTATATAGAGCCTTGCTTCATCGAATATATGGCCATGTTCATTTAAGTGGCTGGCTACTGCCATCATCATAATGTCAAAATTGTCTCATTTTTATCATGCTGCCGTCATACTGACTTCATCATACTGCCTTCATCATTCTATTAACATCATTCCTTCGTGTTCATTTTATTGCTGTCACAGCATTGTCCTCATATTCGCAACTCAAATGAACTGCAGGGGGCGCTGCAAAAACTGGCCGCGTCTGGCTACACTGTGCAACATGGCGGCTATACGGAGGTCCCCCCTAGAGTGACCCCCGTCGCCGCAACCGCTGTGTTGGATGTACAGTACACTGTAGTTTGATGATTTTCGTGCAGTGTGATGTCAGTTTGCACTGTTTTGTGGAAGGAAAGCGAGTAGCTTACGCCGACCAAATCATTTTAGCCGATCTGAGAGAGGCACAGTGGGTAATGAGGCTGAAATGGTCGCACGGTGTGTGCAAACATCTGGCGTGACAGCGGACCCGCACGAGATTCTGATGAAAAGCACCGATGTATTCTTAAACCCATTGGTCGTGGAACCAAAGTACTCGTGCACTGTCGAATTGTCGGAAAAGTACAAGCACGTTTCTGCTGCTTTGATTCACTGTGAAGGCGCAGATAAATAATCCGGCGTTTCGAGCGTGCGAGACAGCGGCAGGGGAAGTTGGATACGTCACGCTGGCCTCGCCAGGATTGCCGAAAACTTACAGCCTGCTCAGTTTGGCACGTTTAACATGGCCCGCAGCAGCGCACCGACCTAAAATCAAGCTTTGCACTTTATCGCGAGCATGCACTACGAATCTGTGACGAACCTTTCGCGCTACTTTTGCGTTCCTGTTATCTATTTTACATTCAAGATTTGCGCAACCTGACTGTTGTTTCACTTAGCTGTAGTTATTGCAGTAGTTGGCCCATTGTTTCTCTCGCAGAGAACAAAACGATAAATAAGAAACCGAAAGATCTGCTTACAATAAAAACACATTTGCACACCATGTATGTACATGTATGGCTTGTGCTGCGTGGCCTGACCATGACTGATTACTCCCCGCTGTCTACGAACATGTATGTCGCTTATGGCTGCTGTGTAAACTAATGAAATAAAACAAATGTTTCTGTGTAAATAATGTTAACTAAGCTACTTCATTATGAATCTAATTAATTTTTCATGTTATTCTATAATTTACGTATCCTGCACTTTAAGTGGACAAAACTGTGTTCGCCTCTGAACTGCCAATTTTCTTCAGACATTGATAAGAGATACAATTGCTTTCATAATTATGCATTTTCAAATGAGCGCCTACTAATTTGCACTAGTTACACGGGTAGCGTGTCCAGGTCGCAAGGAAGGTGTACATAACATGCAAAATTTGCTGACGGTAGATGTCTAGTCTAACTGGTGCCAATAACCTACAACAGATGTTTATTTGTATGCATGACAGTCAAATCACAAATGCTCTTGTTCTTTACATTTCATTTGCTATTATTTCAGAGTGTGTTTGTATCAAGACTTGTGGAAGCGAGGCGGCATAGGTGGCTACGACAGGCAAGGCGAAAGGCCACAAACAACGAATCAGTTGAGGCTTCATTTAATGTGGTCATTGTGCAAGATGTTGATCCTGAATCTGCATTAAAAGAGCTGGCAGTAAGTTATGTAGCAATATTTTATACGGTTTCAACAGCTAATTCTGGGAAGACTGAAGAACACACACAGCAGGGAAAGGGCAAGATTAGCCACAAATGCCTGAAGGTATTCCATGAATATTTACACTCACAGTGGCATACACTAAACACTTAGGTCAGGGATTAATGCCTTCTCTTGGCAGTTGTCTAAGCATCACCTATATTCTACATGAGATGTTCTACTCATTATCATATTCAGTGTGTACTGACCTGTAATTATTTGTTGAAAGTAACCATTTCAACAACAACAATGCTGAGCCTGGTAAAGTTTATTGAATTAAGTGATCCTAATTCATATCTAAAACTAGTGAAACCATCAGCTAGTATTAAAAGCGTCCAGTGCTTTTTTTTTTTTTTTTTTGCTAGGTGTCATTTTGTCTGCAAGTACTGGTGAAAATACCGCGGCAGTGAAATGCAGACCAGCTTAACACTTCTGCCAGAATCAGGCACATGTTGAAGGGAAGAGCTCCGTATTGTGTCTTGTGATACAGGCAGCTTCGTAAATTCATTGGGTTTAACACTTGTCAATTTTTGAATAGTCATTCATCGGAAAAAATGACTGAAGTTAAAATGTATTTGCTTTTCTTTGTTTTTATTTTAGTCCATAGAAAACGTCCTTGGTCCGAGCGGTCCTTTTGACACTGAAAGGGTTGCAGTTCTTCTCCACAGCACAATGAGTCAGCGTAAAATTGACCCTCCGCTTAGTCTACCATGCTACTTCCTCAACGAGGATATTGTGAGTATAAAAAATTCAGACAACCCACTTCACATTGAATGTTGTTAATGTGATTAGCATTGAAACAATGTAACGACACATTGTATTGCCACATTATTTGCTTCTGTGTAGCCTACTCCTTTGATTTGATTTTCTATTACCAATATCCTCACTTATCTGTAGATCAACGCTCCTCGCAGAATGCACACTCTCGTCCCATTCTGTTCACTTCACTGTAGCCAAATTTTTCAATTTTCTGTTGCTGGCATTTTCTTCACTTCTTGCCACTTGTTTTGCTACTCTATCAGTTGCACACACTGATTTTGGAGGATTGGCCAAGAATGTTTACATACCTAGTGTCACATGCACATGTAAATGGCTAAATCCAGGCACATAGCCAGTGTCATGTGCTCTGTTGCATCTATGCAGTGGCCCTGTCGTCTATTTTTGCACATACCCAGTAATATATGCCCAGTTGGACATATGTAGTTTGCAAAGTTGTCTATACCAAAATTGTCTATTCAGTGGCCCAAGTCAGCATTAAAGAGGTTCGATTTGGACAACATACTGAAAAGTGTGCAAAGTGCCCAGACACTGCTAATTGTATTAATAAAGTTATGTGTGTACTTTGTAGACCCTAATGCTGAACTGCCTTTTTCAGCTTACTGTGGAGGCTCAGCTGAGATTCAAGAGGACAATTGATGAAGTCATGGATATCCTCTGCAAAGTCAGGGAAATTATAAGTGAAATGTGTAACCACCAGATGGATTATAGAGACATTGATAACTACCTGCGTGGCAATCACGCCAAATCTTCACTCATAACTTCAGTAAGTCACCTAGTGCTAAAAACGTGGCGCAACCATTTTGTGCTTACTTTCAGTTTTCAGAAAAAAGAACTATCTTGTGTCCCATCTGTTAGCCCTTTAACAGCTGTCATGTTTATAGGATGAAGTGCTCTGAAGGAATTGTGAGAACAATTGTGCATGTGACTTGCATTTTAATAACGACAGCTAAAGCTCATAACAATCCTTTATGAGAAACTTTATTGGCAGAAAGGCAGAGAGGTCGGCCTGAGTGAAGGGCTGAAGGGCTTCTAGTCTGCTACTCCATACTGGGGAAGGCGTTGAGGAAACAACAGAGATAGGATATTGATGAAGCAGCACACTTAAAACACACAAGTGCACGCACATGAAAATGGACATACACAGGCACTGGAATGCAACTACTGCTTTAATGCTCAAAGGCCCGTCTTTTCGTAGTGTTGCTTGAGAAATGCACGCGCTGTGACAGCAGTGAGGCGTCAACAAGACCCAGAACAACAAATAGACAAAGATGACATTATTTAGATTCCTACTCTACATATAACCAAAGTCTAAGGTAGCAGCCATAAATGAGGTACCGTCCTCCTTTCTTTTTTTCTTTCCCAGCATTTTGCAGATGTCCATGAGTCACCAGGACCAACGATTGTTTGGAGCACATCGACAAAGGCCATTTTTTGTGCTGAAGATGAATTGGTCTCCTTGAAGGATGATTGCATGCTCGAGAAGGCCCTTTTACTTTGCTTGACAGTGTACTACGTAAAAGATATCACTTACCCATCTGCCTTTGCCCAAACTTTGGGACTTGTACAAAGTGTCTTGTGCAAAGAAGAAAGCTTTCCTCGTTGCTGGGCTAATAGTAAGCTGCTAAAGATCCTCGACAAACTGAACAGCATTCTCTAAGTTCTTCATGCAGCTTTCTTTCATGTCTTTACTTTTAATATGCAAATTTTCTCATTGCTGGGCTAGCATAAGCTTCTCAGAATTTTCTGGTTCTGTTCATGTTCATGCAAATTTTTTTCAATGTTCTTTCACTATAGAATACTTGAGAAGGTACACAAGCAATGTAATCTGTGATATATCAATGCAACATTTCCTTTTATTTATAGCTCATTGTAAACTTTTTCAATGACATAGAATTCCAATAATGCACAATACATTGTTTCATTTCTCACGCAGTGCTTACGAACAATTTTATTATTAGGGCAATATTATCTAGCACTTTTTTTATGCTCAGTTGACACGCTTTTGTGAAAACATTGTGCAATCTTATTAGCCACTTCAGCAAGAAAAGGGGCTTTCTCAAACTCTAAGCCTACTGAAACTGTCCTGTTGAGGTAGATATACTAAAACACCGAGTCCTGTTATTTCCTTCTTATTATTTTTTTCTCCCCTCATCCCATCATGCTACGTCAATATACCTCACTGAAACATAGGGTAACTGATTATCAATTTAAAGGAGTCACCTATTAGTGATAAAATATAGTAGGCGAGCCATGTAGTCTGTGATATCAAACTAACAATTTATTTCACTGTGTATTCTTGTCTTGTAAATAAGCACCAAAACAGACAAAGGTACAAAAAACATTGCGAGCTCTTCGTTCTTGTCTTTCTTTAGCGCAAAATTTTTCACATCAATGAAAACCAACTTGCTCACTTTACTCTCGTTATTATTCTAGTCAGTGCCATGTTGTTATATTTGTCACGCTGCGCTTAAGGAACGTGTTACGATTAAAGTTGACATATAGCTAGCTCCTGTCCTTTATGCTTAGCTGATGCATCTTCATGCAAATTTGTCGCACACTCCACAAAAAAAAGTGGTCTCCTCAATGTGTACGCCTACTGAAGCACATGCTAGTTCATTATTGATTCATTCTAGTCACCTGAGAAGGCTTCAAATTCCTAAGGCATAGCAAAGCAGCAATCTGTTTTCAGTTTTTGTATTACTTGCTTAATTGTTTTTGTTTTTTAACTTTGTTATAGGACTCACCTACGCATTCATAAATTTTTTAAAGGTGTGAACGCTGGGTGTTTTCATGCTTGATTGAAAATAAACTACTTTTAATTCGAAAGGTGCTGTGTGTGTATTTTTAAAGGTGTGTACAATGGGTGTTTTCATGTATGAATGAAAATAAACTACATTTAATGTTAAAAGTAAGTGCTGTGTGTGTTAGTGTGCAGGCTCACTACACAAACAGAGGTAAGTCGCACAGTCTGGGAAATGTCCAGTTCAATTAAGCAAAACGTTTATAGCTCTTACAACGTGTAGCGGTCACGTACGCATGTATACATGGCTTATGAGAACTCAAGATGCGCTGGCAACTTTAGAGGCATCTCCAAAAAATGTCCACACTTCTGCACTGATAAAATTGAGCATGCAATAAGCCCTCCTTCCATTCTCGATTTGATTAGCCCCCTTCCCCTGTGCCTTTTTGATGCTACCCTTAAAATGTATTGTATATAACGGGCTGTTCTTGCTAATTATTTGTTTAATGTTATCTTAATTCAAGTGCCTTTTAATAAAGTGTGTCCCAATTGAACATTGTTTAAGAATTTTGTTAAATTATCTATTTCAATATAATTGTTGCACTAATGTTTCCATGGGTCCCTTACACCTGAGATACAGTCTGGTTCGCTGAATTGTGGGACATACCTGATATGGTTGGTACACAGACATTGTGAATGGTTGCAGGAGTTAAACAAATTGAAGAGAGGGATCTTGAGGTATCAATGAAAATATGTCAGCAATGAAAATATTGAAGGAATTACCTGCACTTATGTATATCTACCTCATTACAAAGCATTGCCTAATATTGGACTGAGCAATTGGTTTGTAATATTTTCTTCAGGATACACTGTTTACCTGGCATTATCCGAATTTAAATAGCACATTAAGTATATTTATTTTATTTGAACATACTGCTAGCCTCACATTTGAGACTGTTGCAGGAAAGGGGCAACATTATATTGCTTTACTACTTACAGCGACTAACTAATCAAAGTGTGCTTGTCACTGTGACTCTAGAACCACTAGACAACTGGCCCTAATATTTGAATACCTTTTCATAATATCAACTGCTGTTTCCACATTGATGCATTGTAATGCAGTGCTAAAAGGCATACAGTGTGTGTTTTGGTGAAAATGGATGACATGAACTAGCGCATAAAATTTTTTGTCATACCGGACAATACTGGGAGGGAACTATAGAGTGTTAGATTATATCATGAAGAAAATTATTACATCAGCCTATATTTATTTCCACTGCAGGACGAAGGCCTCTCCTTGCGATCTCCAATTACCCCTGTCTTGCGCTAGCTGATTCCAACTTGCGCCTGCAAATTTCCTAACTTCATCAGCCCACCTAGTTTTCTGCCATCCTCGACTGCACTTCCCTTCTCTTGGTATCCATTCTGTAACTCTAATGGTCCACCGGTTATCCATGCTACGCATTACATGGCCTGCCCAGCTCCACTTTTTCTGCTTAATGTCAACTAAAATATCGGCTATCCCTGTTTGTTCTCTGATCTACACCGCTCTCTTCCTGTCTCTTAACATTAGGCCTAACATTTTTCGTTCCATTACTCTTTGTGTGGTCCATAACTTGTTCTCGAGCTTCTTTGTTAACCTCCAAGTTTCTGCCCCATATGTTAGCACCGGTAGAATGCAATGATCCTATACTTTTCTTTTCAACGACAGTGGTAATCTCCCAGTCAGGATTTGGTAATGCCTGCGCTATGCACTCCAGCCCAATTTTATTCTATAAATTTCTTGCTCATGATCAGGGTCCCCTGTGAGTAATTGACCTAGATAAACCTACTCTTTTGCAGACTCTAGAGGCTGACTGGTGATCATGAATTCTTGTTCCCTTGCCAGGCTATTGAACATTATCTTTGTCTTCTGCATATGAATATTCAACCCCACTCTTACACTTTCTCGGTTAAGGACCTCAATCATTTGTTGTAATTCGTCCCCATTGTTACTGAATAGTTCAATGTCTTCTGCAAATCGAAGGCTGCTGAGATATTCGCCGTTGTTCCTCACTCCTAAGACTTCCCAGTCTAAGAGCTTGAATACTTCTAAGCATGTAATGAATAGAAATGGAGGGATTGTGTCTCCTTGCCTTTCTTGATAGGTAACTTTCTACTTTTCTTGTGGAGAACCAAGGTAGCTCTGGAATCCTTGTAGATGTTTGCGAAGATATTGATGTATGCCTCCTGTACTCCTTGATTATGCAATGCCTCTATGACTGCTGGTACCTCTACTGAATCAACTGCCTTTTCATAATCTATGAAAGCCCGTATAGAGAGGTTGATTGTACTTCACACATTTCTCGATTATCTTATTGATGACATGGATATGACCCAGCGTAAAATATCCCTTCCTGAAGCCAGCCTGTTCTCTTGGTTGGCTGAAGTCAGGTGTTGCGCTGATTCTATTGGAAATCACCTTGGTGAATATTTTATACAGTACTGAAAGCAAGCTGATGGGTCTATAATTCTTCAATTCTTTAACATCTCCCTTCTCATGGATTAGTATAATGTTGGCGTTCTTTCATTATACTAATCCATGCAAATAGCTCCATGCAAATGGATTAAACTGTTTGCTTAGGGAAGTAAACAGGTGACTTATCAGGAGGTACTAGGACTAGTAATAAGCCGAATGGTTAAAAACGTTGTCAAATTCATGAAATTGTGCATGCAGGTTGGTGAGACTGAAATTCATAGCACATTTAGTGATCATTGATAGGGAAACTAAAAATTTTAACCGAATACTTTGGTATGTAAGCGCTGTGTCAAAATGGTAAATGCATTACAATGAGGCACTGATGCACATGACACTGTTTATACAGAAGTTTTTGACTATTGAAAAATGTCAGATCAGTGACTTCCTCACTAGACTATAATGCCAATCACTTATTCCTTTACCTGAATATCAAAGAAGTTTTGATAGAAGTCCATGACATTCAGTAGATCTCATAAAACAGCAGCTCTGAAAGTCACTCCAGAAAAAACTATTGCAGAGAAGCTCTGAGGGGTGCATTAGGTACATAGCTGCTTAAATAGAATGCCTTGATGTTGACCATTGTGGTAGTATTGAGCAATAAGATATGTGACATATCATTTTTATACTAACATAATTGACTACACCAAAGAATACAAGTACTTAGGTGTCTTTCTCACGCATAATCTCTCGTGGACTAGTCACATCACTTCGATATCAGCTAACGCTTCCAGGTCATTAGGATTTCTAGGTCGAAACTTAAGAGCTGCGCCTTCCCCACTACGAAAACTAGCTTATTTAACTCTAGTCCGACCGCAAATTGAGTATGCCTCTTCCTTATAGAATACACATAAAAAATATCTCGTCGACCTCCTGGAAGGCATCCAGAATAGATCGAGCTGTTTTATAACAAGCAAATACAGCAATCTGTCAAGTGTAACCAAAATAAAGCTCGAGCTCTCTTTGCAACCACTATCTACTCGCCGTGACATCGCTTTGCTATTATTGTTTCATACATTCATTCACGCGGCTGGTCTGTCATTACCAAACCTGGAAAAAGCTTCCTCAACGTCACAACAGCTACATAATACCTTCAGTTACACCCGAATTTATGACAATACATACGCATTCAGTTTTTCAGCTTTGCCTCGTGCGATACGTTTATGGAATGCTCTCCCAGATGACATTGCCTCCCACTCAAAACACAGTGTATTTCGTGATCTTAAATTCAAGCATTTTTTTTACGCTTCAGCCGTATAGCACATTTTTGCTTTCTTGTTTCGCCTGAATTCTTCTGCGTGCTTATTAAACATTTCAAGTGATCATTTGGATTATGTAGACATGATCTTAGTGGCACTAATGCCATGTGATGTGATCACCGTAATATCACATTTTGCTTCCTGTGTTTTTTCAGCTATTTCTGTTTATTTTTGCTGCCTGTGTTTTTCTGGCTGTTGCTGTTTATTTTTGTGTTATAATATTTCTGATATATTTACGCTGTTCGGATATTTCTCTTGTTTTACTAATGCCTTTTTTATGCTTATATGACTATGTACATCCCCCCTTATCCAATGCCTTCTTGAAGGCCTGTAAGGTACTGTAAATAAATAAATAAATAAATAAATAAATAAATAAATAAATATATTTTAGATGAGTTGGTGAATTTGTTTGCTGGACCACGTATGTGGGTTTACCCTAAAGTACCAGCACATTGAATGACCTTTTCTTGAGTGGCAAAGCTTAACAAAAGCTGAAAATACAAATCCTTGCAAACGAAAAACTACAAAACTCTTCATGCTTAGTTATGAATGAGGTTAATGTTGATAGCTGACGTGTCTCTTTGTGATGAAGATGAATCGGAATGTTTTCGAGGTTTGAGTGTTCTTGCAAATGTATTTAAGGCAGTGTTTTGGGGAAAAATGGCTATTAAAAGTGCTGCATTCAGGGTATACAAAGATTCTGAGGGCATGATCATGAAAGTACATGGGTACGTCCAAGTACTTCTCTGGCATGTATTTTGCAGAGAACATGTCAATGCAAGTGCGGTTTCTCGTAAGTGCAGTGCTCTAGTTCTTACAATGTGCCTAGTTAGATGTTCTCTCCTAATTCCTTCTCTTTCAGAGAACTTAACGCATAAGCACATTGCATTGCAGTGATTATAAGTGCTGTATCATTATTTTGCTGAATCTGTGGTAAGCAGCATAACAGGTTCCTATGCTATTTAGTCACTTTAAAAAACTTGCACTAAATACTAGGCATGGGTATTCCAGGAAATGGCACAAAACGAGACGAGTAATAGCGGTAGAAAATGAAACGGCTAACTGTCAGTCTTCACCCATTAGTAGTCAAGTGAAGGGCACAAAACAAATAGCAGAAGAAGATCAAAGAAACAACAAGAGGCCTAAAGTGGTCCCTCATGTACTTAATTAGGGTGACCTACAATCTGAAAAAGATAGCAAGTCGGCACGGTGTCAACGGTGAACTCAGCGCCTGCATGTGCCTTCACATCAATGTGAGGGAGGTTGCCCATGAGGCAGTAGAAATGGTTTTTTATGAATTATAGCAAGAAGGTGACAAACATGTGACACATCTATATTATTGAATGTGTGCGATATTCAGTATCTCAGGGAATGCTTTTATGTGATGAATGTCTTGAGCTTGCACTTGCACTGGCGGGGGAAGAGAATGTTGTATACTAGTCTTGCACTGACTCTACATAATAAAAATTTGTTAGTGGCACCTGTCCCATCCTGACTATGTGTTGTCCTGTTTCATGCCATTTTCACGAAAATGAATGTGTACCAACTAGGTCAACAAGATGCTTTAGACCTGGCACTCCTTTAGTAGCCAATACTAGGCATATGTTTATATACAACCCTGTTCACTGGTACTTGCATTCGACGCATATTTAACTCCTTTAGACATATGCAGAAATACTATATACTGAGAGTGATCATGATGAGTGGGCGAGTCGAGATAATGCCTGACTAAGCAGCAGCCAGCAGCCATGCCTATTGAGAAGGGCAGGCAAAGAGAGATTCACTTTAAAATTACCATGGAGCAATGAGCTAGCAACCAAAGGAGACAATTAAGATAAGGTTTTTTTGTACAGAAGCACTATTTATTGACAAGCAAGCCCAAGCAAAGAGCAACGAATGAGACATATATAGAATGGCTAGTGCCATTAATTGCAAGCTGCTAAGAAGTCAGTTGATGCAGAAGACATATAAAGGTGCCTGGGTACATCCATCTCAGAAATGAACATTATTTTACAGGTATTAGGCAGTGTTAGAACTGGCAAGGGTTCTTTCTCCAAAAGAGCACCAATCACCTGCAATACCTGTAATGCTAAGGACACTGCAATGCAGCTGGTACTTCACCAGTAGTCACATATACAGGCTGTCCCAGCTAACATTAGCCAAGCTATTTAAAAAATGATTAAAAAACTAAGATGCAAAATACGATTTTAAGATCTTTGCTGTTCGGTTGTCAGACCTCTGATGACCACATGCCTTAGGTTTTATAATTGTATCTTGCACCATGTTATTAAATGTTTTACTGTCATTAAACAGCTTGGCTAACGTTAGCTGGTACACACAGTATAAAGCTATGTATATTGGAATCTAAGTGGTGTCTGCTGTGACACATTGTATAGTTAAAACTTCATGAACATGTATTCTAAGTGAGTGAGTGAGTGAAACAACTTTATTCGGTCCACAATAGATGCGAGTAAACTCGACGTCACTTGGCTAGGCCCACTCAGGGACCATCAGGTCAAACCTGACGGCCCTCTTGCGGGCCCTCTGGACTGCCAGGATTTGAGAGGTCTGATCCTGGGCCTTAATAAGCTTCATCATTTCCTCTTGGGTGAAAAGGGGACCGCCAGAGGCGCAGCCCCGCAGGACATGCGCAAAGTTCGCATAACCACCACACAGGGGGCAGTCCGGCCTTGGGAACCGTTCGGGGTACATTGTGTGCAGTGCCGCAGGGCTTGAGTAAGTGCTTGTTTGTAGAAGTCTGAGAGTGACTGCCTGGGCCCTGTACTGCGAGGAGTACGGCAGAGGCAGGAGTCTTTTTGATAGATAATTATGTTTGCAGATTTTGTTGTACTAGTAGAGAGGCTCGGGTTGCCCAGGAGAGGGCGCATTACCCGGCGCACGGTAAGTCAAAACTTGTGCAGCCGAGTGTGCCTCCTCGTTGGGGTAGAGCGAGGCACCCTCAATGTTTCCAAGCTGCGCAGGGAACCAGGCCAATGAGTGATGTTTGAGGTCTTTAGCGTTTTGGATATGTAGGGCCTGGGGAGCCACCATTTCCATTTGAAAGGCCCTGATGGCGGTCTTGGAGTCTGAATAAATCGTGTCATGTACACCGTCCGTCAATGCAAGGGCAATGGCAACCTGTTCTGCAACGCTGGAACTATAAGTGCGGATGGTAGCGCAGCTGATGGTTTTGGAATGACAGTCGATGACCACTAAGGAGAAGGCTTCTTCTTGAGCGTACAAAGCAGCGTCTACGAAGCATGTCCAATCCTAATCCAAGCGGGCACTGGCGAGCAGAGCTTTACCCCTGGCTCGTCTTCGTCCTCCGTTGTAGGTCGGATGCATATTGCGTGATATCCAGTGTATAGAAATCTTGGATCTTACGTCGTTAGGCAGCTTCACAACGTCGGGACTGACGACCGGTTACGTCCCAGCATGCCAAGTATGACATGCCAAGTATGATTTTATCCTTGTAAGCCTGGAGATTCTTTGCAAGTGCAAAATAACACTGATGTGGCCCAGCAAAGATGAGTGAGCACTTCATAAATTGGTGTATTGACTGAGATCAACAAATTGATTTGTTCCTTTCTTATTTTAAGTTTGCTAATTTGTCATAGCCCACTCAACCATGTACAAAGAACTTGTCATCGCACATCCAGCTTTACTGCAAGTTGCATAAGAGTTTGGCATTTATTGTGAAAACTTGCAAACCAATTAACCTCATGTTATCAGGCAGACTCATCTATGCAGTGACTAAACATGGACAGGTGTAGACCAAAATACCGTACATATATTGTACACAGCTGTGCAGTATACCGTCGCTGTGATGAAAATTGGAGCCTCAGAATGACTGGGCGCAGGTTAGAGAGATTTTGAAGGAAGGAAAGAAAAGCGTAGTTTCCATCAGGGCCCCAAATCAAAGCTCACATTTTGTTACGGAGCCTTATGTATGTGGATCACAATCGTAGTTCATTCCATTTCAGCTTTTGCTACTTCCCACCTTTCTGTGGTCACAAAGTGTCGCTAAGCAGAAAATGTTCTCGGCCGAATGTGAGCGAATTCATATGCGCACTTTCCACACCTGTCACACTTCGCCATTTGTCAGAACCAAGGAGAACTTCGCTTGCACAAATAAACAACGGTCGTAGCGAACCAGTCCGACACAAGAACGAACTTCGACCCGCCGTTCTCGATCTACAGCTGGGGACTCCGCGGCCTCGCCCGTGTGCGCGCCAGCCTCGAGCCCGGGAAGTACTCTTTCCGCGAATGCTCCGTTTTTTCGCCTTTGACCTGCGTTTTTTCGCCTCAATAATGTCTTCTACCTCTTGGGGTCAACACCCGCCCGAGTGAAACCTGGCGCGTCGCCCTGTTGGCTCTGTACGGCCACTCTGCGCGGCGAGTGATATCGAAGGAATAAAATCGGTTACTGTTTCTCGGCGTTTTTCATGAGTCAAATTCACGAGTCAGTTGCGAACTAGATTCTTCATAAACTCTGCACCATGGCAGCGCTCAGCTATATTACACGCACGTTCAGTACGTCAAACGCGTAAGCTGAGCGGAGCGTAAGTATATACGTTGCAAGCAATCAAACGACATGCGCTACATTGCATTGTTTGCATGAGATTCCTTGAGAGGACAGGCATTGGAAGACATTCATCATAACAGGGCCAATGCCTCCTTTACTAGTAAATGAGGCATTGACAGGGCACAGCAAGGGCGCATTACAAACATTGGAATGCTGCCAGCTGTACCTGAATCGACGTGATCGATGTTTGCGAGTCTGTGGAAGACGTAAGAACTTCGCAGAGTGGAAGTGCTAGGATTTGCCAGCTTTACCGATCACCGGGATCTACGTGTATTTAGCCAACCATTATCGAAAACAGTTCGTTGCCGGCTGGTTGCTTATCAGCGCGCGATTGGTTATTGCTATGCAATGCCGGCACTTGGGAAATGCACTCGGGGACGTGTCGTTCACTTGCACGCATGTTGCGCACCAGGGGACGCAAACCGCCGTATGAAAGCACGCCAAAGAAATAGAAAAGGACTCCCAAGGGCGTGGCGCTTTAGTTGCCTGTCGGTGTACGCAAAATCTAAAACTCACGTACTTGGGACTGCTTTTCTTATAAATCCCCCACGAATGCGGCAGCTGAAAACGCGATCCTTTCTATATACTTGTATATAAGATCAGCAACGGGTGCGAGCAGCTGGCGATACATATTTGCTTCCTGCCGAAACAGCAGCGATTTAGATACGTTATTGTACACAATTACAGCAGCATTTGAGCAATTATGGCCACACACGAATTGGTTCTGACTGTAGCCCGCGAATATTCGCTAAATGTTCTGCACACGTATATATCATACATACATAATTATGGCGATAGGTTACAGCCGGCGATCAACTTAAAACAAAAGGTTTAAAAAAAAAAAAACCTTGTGATAAGTGCGTATATATTGCCATGCGAAGCCACGACGCAGGCGTAGTGTTGTGGTATAGTGGTTACAGTGTTTGCTTGTCACGCGAATGGCCTGGGTTCGAATCCTCGTTGTCAATGGTTGTGTGTGTTTGCATTGATGTGATGGTTGTGTGTACAGTGTTGTTACCTATGATGGGAATGTGTAAAATAACTGCGAGAATGCTAGTAACGTCCCTCTGAAACGTCGAATAACGGAAGTGTTGTTTTTTATTTTTCCCCACAATTTGCCGCCCGTAGGGCCGCATATATTTGGGCCGCATATTTTTGAGCCGCTTAGTAAGCCGGACAGATTTGATCTAGAATCCCGCTTAACGGAATTATCGGTATGCGGCCCATTATTAAGCGGCCTTTACAAGGCAACGAAGAGGGCCATTGACAACAAGCCGCATATCGAGAAGCCGCATACACATGGGCCTCATAAATACAGGCCGCATACGGGCTGCATGTACAAGAGCCGCTTATTAGTGGGCCGCATATACAGGAGCCGCATAGAATAGGCCACTTACTACTGGGCCGCATACGCCATAGGCCGCTTATTACTGGGCCGTATACGCAGTAGGCCGCTTACAGTGAGCCATTTATAAGCGTCGAAATTTTGATCTACTATCCGCCATATATGCGTTGTTTTAAGCCGGTATTTGCTAAGAGTGTACCATCGAATACGTCGCATCAGCCAAACACATAGACCGCGAGCACAGAACATTTCATAAATAACCATTAGAACACTGATAACTACATCGAAAAAATAAACAACACTGCATACATATCGCCTACAAAAACCGTAAATGAAACTAAGACAGTCAAATACAGATTAGCAATGTTTTTCACTTTGAAAATATAATCCATGATGATGTAGGGCTGTTGACTTTAACAGACGGCGCCCATCCTGTCGATTTCCCTCGTACTGGTCCTCTTCAAAGTGTTTCTATGTACAAGTAAAACAACAAAAGTGATTATTGATATGAAAAGTTGCCTTGTAAATACAGAGAACCCATTACAGTGCTTAAACATAAATTTTCGCAGAAGTAATGCTGTATTACCTCGCTTCACACGTTTCGAAGAAATGCACAGGCTATAACAGACACCATGCTAGAAAGCGCCGAAACATTTTGGTCCCATGATGCCCCTTAACTCTACTACACCTGGGCATACCGTGCACATGCATTTAAAAACCGTCACACTACCCACTACGATCGGGAATGAGCACGAATGGCCATTGGCTTACGAGCACCACGCTACAAATATATTCGTCTAAAAAATCAGCTATATAGCGTAACAACCTGAGATCCGCAAGATATCTGCTGAGAAATCAGAGAAAATCACAATGCTTCGCTTGCCACGTACACAACAGCCGCTCTCCCCAGAAGTTGCACTGCGTTATTTAGTGCCAAATAACCAGTAGCGAAAAAAGTAACTGAGGAAAAAAAGAAACAAGAGACACACGATGTGTGCTTCCCGTGAAAAAGTTAAATAGGTGGTTTACATGACGATTTGTAGCTAATGTAAGACTATTTCGCGGCGAAGCATTTTCGTCAGTCCTTAAAATAAGGGTACTACTCGCATAGACTGCACCGATCAAAACGGCAAAAGCCTATGCGACGCGCGCTCGCAAACCATAGGCTACTCAGACAGCATCGGTGCAGTGCTTAGTTCGTGAGCGAACGTAGGTACGTGAGCGAGTATCAGAGAATACTTTCTTATTTAAATGAAAAACACGGTGCTATAGTTTAAACTTTCTTGACACTTACCTCGCAAATGTAGGAGTTATCCGTTGCCTTCCAGTGATACCGCTTTACTTGGGCTTCCCATCTCTTCCTTCGCTCTGGGTCCCGGGGGAAGCGTAAACAACGAAGCCCTTTACGCGTCGATCCGGTGCACTTGGGAACACAACAGCCCGCCATGTCGACTCGATGCACTTGACAAGCTTGTCATTCATGCGGCTGAACACTGTCCAGCAAGTCTAAGCGTCAGCGAAGCATCCGCGCGCACTGTGTCTCGAACTAAGCACCGGCACCAAGCAATCGCAACCGCTCGCTGTGATTCAAGATGGTGTCGCAGCGAGAAAGCGACGGCGCGGGGGCGGTCATAGGATGGCATCACCCTGAACGGCGGCGCTGGCATCGAGGCACCCTAGGTTGTGCCATTGATTGAGGCATCATCATCATCGTCAGTGGCATTCTTAGAGGACGAAGAAGTGTCCCTGTTCTGTTTTGTTCAAACAGGTTGTCCTGCTGTTCTTGAAGAACGTCTCCCTGTCTTCTGTTCGCGTTGTACCGTGACACTGGTGGAGGCGCTGGGCATTGAATGCGCCTGACGCTCCGGACTCCTTCTGGGAGTCGTTCATCTAGCCCGGACGCATTGTCACCAATTACGACCCCTGTGCATCGCTTCAGTCGTCGACTTCTAGGCCTTGCCCCGGAGTTCTCCTCTCTTCAACCACATCTTTCCAGGAGCTCCACACATCTGGCAATGGCCGAAACCAGCTCACCGCAAGCACCCCAAAGCAGTCGGTCTCCTAGTCCGCAACAGGTAACCGTTCTTCATCCGCTGGTTACCGATTGCTATTGCGGTGCAGCCTTCGAAGACATTAAAGACTGGCTTGACAAGTACGACTGCGTCGCACAGATTAACCAGTGGACAGAGCAGCAGAAGCCCTCTCACGTATATTTCGCCCTTGACGACAGTGGCCGTACTTGGCACGAGAACCGCGAAGCTGGCCTAACGACATGGAATGACTTTCTGCAGAAAATCACAGATACTTTTGCAAGTGCCGACCGACGCGACCGCGCCCAGCAGTTGATGGAGCTACGGGTGCAACAACCCAATGGGTCACAATGTTTGCCGAAGACATGGCCCGTCTTTTCGTAGAGCCGACCCGAACATGACCGAGGATAGGAAGCTGCGCTACCTCATGCGAGGTGTAAAAGAGCAGTTGTTCGCGGGGCTTGTACGAAATCATCCAGTCACTGCCGCTGATTTTATGAAAGAGGCTGTGGCTATTGAGCGGCTATCAACGGTGCAGGCAGTACGATCGACTGTCCACCAGCCCCGCAATCAATGCTGCCGTATTGATTCCGCAGTATCAGAGCTCCTTGCGTGAAATGATCAGAGAGCTCGTCAGAGAAGAAATTCACAGAATTCTGACACCGACAGTGGATACACCCGTCGCGGCAATCACCGAAGTGGTACGCAACGAAATCAGGCAGGTGTTCCCGGCTGTCGATCTTCAAGACCAACAGCGTCCAATGAGTTACGCCGCCGCCGTCCGATGTCCCCCACCCGTTACAACCACACCGCCGTACCACCAGCCTCCGACAGCCGCTCCTGGTCGCCGCCACAAGAGGACCCAGCAAACCACAAATATCCATTGGACGTACCACAAAAGACCAAATATCCAAGACATTTAACGACGCCTAGTTTACATCTATAGTATATGTTCGACTAGTACGTGGCAGTCGAGGGTCATCGAAAAGACATCGAATGTATTTGTGATTTGGAGATCTCTTGCACATTCAATGGTTTCGCACATTGATCGTACATTGTGTGTTGTGAGTAGATGCGCAGAAATACAAGCAAGTTGTCTCTAATGCCTAACAATGGGAAGCTAGGAGAGCAAAAGTTGCGCTGTTGCCTGTTCCAGCCCTGCAGCGGGGCATTTACTTTGTTTTTTTGACATCATCATCACTGTGCATGTTCAAGATCCTACGAGAGGGAAAATTGGTACCTGTAATTGCGATATATTCATCTGTTCATTCTGAAAAGATTCAACTGTAGTATTAAAGCCCACAATTTCAATTATGACCGCATTTATTCTGCAATTTAGCACGACCTTTCCACGCACTGCTGGAGGTCAAGTAAAATTGCTGCTGGACACTGCGCGCAAAAGCCAATACTTTCGGCATTTTAGGGGCGAAGCTCCTTATAGCGGCACCCGTTCCGTCCCCGTCGTAGTAGTAGTAGTAGTGTGTAACCAGTCTGAGAAAAATGAGAAAAAAATTCCGAAGTTGTTGTCCGTAGCGCGGAATCGAACCAGGGACCCCTCGCTTCCGAGCGCGCGGCGTTAGCCCACTACGCACGAAGCGGACATGGACAAACGCACCACGATCGCTATAAATACCCAACATTAACGAAAGGCCGCGTTTCTAGCGCGTTTCTAACGCGTTTTGTGCTAGCGCGTTACGGCCCGTGTAAGAAGCTGGTGTAAGACGCTGTGGCCTCTCCACCTTACCTTCAACGCGTTTCGAACGCGCTGCCCAAAGCGGTGGCAAGTCAAGTTCAAGTCGAGGAGCGTTATGAATACGGGGGGTATACTCTCTCAGCAGTCATGTGATGGCGTCGGCAAACGCGGTGCACGTTCCGGCATGTGTAAATGGCTGCGTAAGACGCTGTGGCCGCTCCCCCTTACTAGAGAGTACTGCACGTTTCTAACGCGTTTGTGCTAGCGTCCCCTTAAGCGGGAGATCCGATGATTCCCTCCGGAGCTTCGCCCACTCATCATCATTCACCTCGTGGATCTGCTGTCATTTTTTTTCTCTATGCTTTCGGTCTCGGTTACGTCATTTTTTTTTCTTATACAAAGATGCCTTATTTTTCAGTTATATCTATTAGTACACTGTTGAGAATACGTAACATTGAACTTTTTTTTATTAAGTGCAAATGCTTTATTCTTTCTTCACATGAACATGATTACACAGATATCTGGACCGATAGCCAGGGAAGGCTAGTTTCTGGTCCAGTGTCAAAATATAACAGAGAGGTCAAGTGCAGAATTTAAGAGCAGAATTCCGGAACATGTTTTTATTTATAACAGACAAGAAACATTGAGAAATATTCCTAATTAGTTGATGCAAGTAAGTTAGAGATTCTGGTTGTCAAGAAAAAAGAATTTGCTACACTGCTTGAAATTACGTGCGGTTTTAAACTGTAGGGGTAAAATATTCCAGATTTTTGTGCCACTGAATTCACTTGCCCTTTCGCCATATACATTATAACACTTTGGTAAATTGAGGTTACCTTTCAGAGCATGTCTAGTACTGCGAGTTGGCAAAGAAAAGACGTTTCGAGGAATAGGAAAGTTAGTGCACAAATATTATTAACTGAAATTGAGATCTTATGATTACATAGTGCCTTAACCGATAACATGTTGTGTTTGGAAAATATCATTAAAGTATCAGTGTTGTAGGATGAAGTGCTAATTATTTTCAGAGTCCTTTTCTGTAGTTTATGTAGAGGTTGTAAGTACGTCATTTAAGTCATGCCCCATGATTCCAAACATTAACTAATATGGCTATGGCAAATGCATAGTAAAGGGATTTGAGTACTTCACGAGGGAAATATTGTGTTGCTTTTATTAAGGAGTAACAACCGTATGCGACCTTCTTGCATACACTATAAATATGGGCTTCCCTATGTATATGTTGGACAAATATGACGCCCAGATATTTAAACGAATCAACTTCTTGGATGGGGCTATTATTAACCTAATATTTATTTGACTGGTGTCAACATTGCTTCTCCTCGACCAAAAAACTAATATTTTGTCTTAATGCTATTTAAAGTTAATTTGTTTTCTAAAAACCACGAGGAAATTCTGATAACTCTGCCATGACATCCGTTTGCAGTGCAGGGAGTGTGTCTCCTGTAAATAATAAAGCTGTGTCATCTGCATACATTAGGACGTTTGAGTTCTGTAGAGAATTAGGGAGGTCATTAATGTACAATGAGAATAATATGGGACCGAGCACAGAACCTTATGGGACTCCACTGGTGACTGTGCTGTATGTAGAATAATAATCACCCATTACTACCATTTGTTTCTGTGAGGATAAACAGCTGGAAAAAAATTCGAGGGAGTTATTTGTAACTCCATAACTTTCTAGTTTTTTGCAATAGTATAGAGTGGGAAACCGTATCAAATGCCTTTTTTATATCCAAACATATTCCTATAATTAGTTTATTTTGATGAAGTGCAGAATTTATTAATTGCGTAAGTGTCAAGACTGCAGTTGATGTCGATCTGGAGGGAACAAAGCCGTGCTGCTGCGGACAAATTACATTGTTTTCGCTTAGAAAGCGTTTGAATCGGTTGGAAATTAGTTTTTCAAAAACTGTTTATCACACTCAGAACTGAATGGCCTATAATTCTCTGGTTGGTTCGAATCACCGACTTCTATACGGGAACGACTTTGGCTCTTTTTAATATATCTGGATACGAGCAAGAGGCAAACGCTAGATTGAATACACGGCATATGGGACTGCAGAGAATGTCAATATTGTCTTTTAATACCCTAGTGGGTATACCATCATGACCAGCCGCTTTCTTTCATCACGGATGTATTACAACAGTTTATAAAGAAAAAAAAGAAGCATGAACTCGCAATAGCTTGACTTCGCATCACCACTGATATCAATTCAGCAGCACGCGCCTCGATGCAAGTACACAGCAATGTTACGCGCGCGAGCAGCGTGTGCTTTATTAGTGTCTTTTCGACTTTTGCGCGGTTGACCATGGCCCAAGTACGTATACACTAGGCAGAACTGTACAGTTGCATACTGAAATTTAGAGCTGTGCTTCTGACTGCTATTTGTGGTATGTTTGTTCGCCTTGTGGAGCGCTTATAGGCTACCTGCAATGGTCAGGCGGCGCAGCGATCGGCTCAGCCATTAGCGCCGCCGTGTCAGTTCCGCGAAACACCGAGGTGGTCACTTCTACAAATGCATGCTTCTGCGGCACTTGTTTGAAACAAGTCGGGCATTCTAAAACATTGAGGCCCATTTTCGACCACCGACACTTGGGAAAGGACGTCAACTTTACGACAACAACCATGTATATCGTGTCAAAAAGTAAACAGGATGGACATCGCAGCAAAGTTCTTGTCACAACAAATAAAGCATGTTTACGACGTCGAACTCAAAGTAAGTTAACAAATACATAATTTATTCCGCTAAATGGGCAAATACAGCCGCAGACATTTTTCAACTATCATTTGTAGCTTCAGTATACTTCGGGCGTGCCTTGCTCATCACATTTGTCGAGGTTTTGGCGAGTTGGCAGGTAACCTGGATGATTCTTTATGGAGCTTTTTTCTCCGTTGACTAAGTGCCTCGAGCATATTCTGGTGTTGTCGTTCGGGCTCCAGTGTGAGAGGTCATCACCGCTGAAACATAACAGAGAGCAATCAGCTGACACTAAGCAACATCAAGACTGAACAAATGTGTGCTAGCGTGCGCGAGAGAAGTGCTAATTTGCGAATACTCGATGTGTACTGCGGTGCACTCCAGCCTTAGTTCTGTTGTTCTAAACGTGGGAAAACATCAGCATGAATGAGCCGGTTTCAGCAGTCGCGTCTTGATCCAGGCGCAGAAAGGAGCTGCACGTTGGCTTACAACAAGAACTACAGTGCGTACAAAGGTCCAACGCAGAGCGCTTACGAAGCTAGATTTGACACGTAACAACCACTGCGCATTTGTTTCAGAGCGAGACTATCTAAACAACTATCCAAACCAATTTACAACAGCGGGAATCATATCAGGCGTGTTAATGCAGTTGTCGCTTTATTGTGCGTTTTCATGGATGCTGCCTCCTGTTTTCTTTTGTTTTTTTTTTCCTTTTTCATTTTTGCATTTGCGTCTTAGTTCAACAGAAATTCGCAAGAGCGACACTTAAATGACGGGCCAAACCGCGGCGATCCACTTTAGCCGCCGGGTTTCTCTCCATAATCTTGAAGGGAAGCGGCACAATTTGATGCCGACATCCCCTTCACGGTTGTGAAAATACCTAAAACAGCGATATAGCGCATGTTCTTTTTGTTCACACTTCTCACGGAGGAGCTGCCGAGAAGTCGCGGTGAATCCAATGAAAATTGGGAAAGGAAACTTTCAGGGCAGTGGACAAGGTGAAATGGTGATGAGGGGCCTACTCGCGGGTGCTCACCGCCGCTGCTAGGTGGCGCGACAGCCAAACTGCATTGCAGGGTGTCTATAGAAATATTCTGAGGGCAACGTTTTGATGGTTCATTTTCACATGTTGTATCACTTAGTTTCCGAGCTCCTCTTCAAGTGTCAGAGATATTTCTCATCTGCAATGCCTATCTTTTAAGTCTCTGGCAGCATTAGTTATTGGCACTTTCGTGGTGTGAGAAGCTGCCTGAGCAAGGGACGTATTCTGAAACGTTCCACTTCGGCAATTTTCGCTTTTCACCTTCAGATGCGCGCTGATTGGCTGGTTGAGCAAAATTGAATGACGTCGGGCTCAACCAGCCAATCAGCTCATCCAATTTTGCTAAAACCCAATCAGCGCGCGCCGGCGAAAAAGCGAAATATCGCCGAAGTGGAACGTTTCAGATTACGTCCCCAAGTTACCTATCAAGATGAACATTCCATCTCGGGAATCTGCTTGCATGGAATTTCTTTTACCAGGTATTTTTAAATACAGCTAGAAAGTACTGGCGTTCTATATTGAATCCGGTGGCCCCAGAAGCAGGTGCTGGCAAGCAGGCCATGCACTTTTGGTCATTAATTAGTATGTGATATTACCTCCTACTAATTAGTTTTATTCTATTTAAATATAATTGTGGTACTGTTCCTACTAGTCATTTTCTGAGTGTTAACATGCTTTTCTCGTTACTTTTGTTTTAGTGAAGTTTAATTTTCAAGAATCTGTTTTTATTTTTTTAGGTCCACGTTTAACCTGTTTGTATACAGCTAGAACTTGTAATGAATATTTTCATACATACACAAATTAAATGCGAACAGCGGAGCGTGTGGCCGAAGCATAACTAAAGGTATATGGTGCATGTCGTCGGTCAGTCGCGCACATGCGTGAGGATGTAGTTCTCGAGAAAGTGTGCAGCGCTGCTCGCCCAGTTGCGATAAACGTCGCCCGTATTTTGTCCAAAAGTTGTTTTCTCACCTCTCCGCAGCAGTGCCATACCCACCTGGCACCATACCCACTGTTATGGTGGCTAGAACCCATCGCTACATCTGTAGTGTGATATAGCTGGCAGGCACCCAGCTTGCTAACGTGCATTGCTTGCTTTTGTTACCACCATCAAAGCTACCAGTGTCTGATTGTAATTTAAATAGCACGAAAAATGTATCGCATTGGATGCGCAACTACAGTGCTAGCCACCTTAACAGTAATCACAGATAGGAATGGCGCTGCAATGGCGAGGTGAGAATACAAGCTTCGAACAAAATACAGGTGACGTAATACGCACTAGGACAAGCAGCCCCGCACTCCGCATCGAAACCACATGCATGTGAAAATGATCGCTGGCCGACGCCGCAGACTGTGCTTTTAGTTACGCTTTGGCCACACACTCTGCTGCTCACATTTCATTTGTATTCGATAGTACATCTGCTGTGGCACTTGCAGGTATGCAGCTCATTATAGCGTCAACAGGAAAGATCCACTAGAGTTTCTATGGACCTCCTGCACCCCCAAAAGAACATCTATTAGAGGTTACTTATGTCCAGCTGCGACATCCATTCAATGTTACAGCAACGTGATCTGGATGGGACTTAGGTTATCTATGGTACGTATTTGTAATGTTTGGAGAAATAGATATCTATAGGATGTGCAATGTCTCAAACATGATGTTCTATGGACATCTATGGTACATTAATGGTTCACTGGGGAGGCTTTGAGGCGCGCGTCCGTGATGCCGATGCAGTCATACCGCCAGCCGTCATTCGCTGCTCCTTGGTCCACGCCGCAAAACCACCCTACGAGATCGCCACACTTTGGGAGATCCGACGCGTGGCGCAGCGTCAATAACCGCCCTATGTTTTAACTGCGGAGTCCCGGCCTATTTCGCGCCATTGCTGGCATCGCGACTCATCATTTCGACCTCTTCGTCCTGGTCTGATGTTCGACATGCAAATGACAACTCCATGCTACACCGCGACGACGCTGCTTTTCAGGGACCTCCGATAGCCACCCGAATCGCATCCGTGCCCAATGATCGAACCGATTTCGGTCGTCGGTCGTGCTTTCCAACCCCTCCACCAGATGCCTGCTGGACGCACTTTTGCTGACCTTCAAAGACGAAGGTCGCCCAGCCCCCACAGGGGAAACTGAAGGCGGCGACCTCTGGGGGTAAGGTTGCAGGCCTGCCGGAACACCATAAAAAGCCCCCAACTCCCGCTGCAGGACGCCAAGAAGCCGATAACCACCGACCCCGAAGAAATTGTGAGCGCCGACCTTGATGTTTTCGTCGATGAACAGCCGGTGACAGCGTTAGTTGACACTGGTGCCGACTTCTCTATAAAAAGTCAGGACCTTACCCTCCGCCTGAGGAAAGTATAGACAACATGGACGGGACCTCACATAAGGACGACAGGTGGACAATTACTGATGCCTACAGGGAGATGTACTGCTAGAATCAGCATTAGAGTTTCTTCTTTCGTGGCCGCTTTCATCGTTCTTTCCGCGTGCTGTAAAGATTTGTTATTGGAATGGATTTTCTAAAAGAATATGGCGCCGTAATTAACATCCCAGACCGCATGGTGACGTTTTATAAGAGCCTTGGTTTAGTTCATTGCTTATCGCCTGCAACGCAACTCCTTTCGTCTAACAGAGGATGAGTCGTAATCCCACATCGGTCATGTATCCTTATTTTCGTGGCGTGTGACGTACCGTTTCATTGCAAAGGAGTTGCCGACCAAAAGCCATTTTGTTGCTTACTCACGGTATCTCTGTCGCACGAGGAATTGCAAATGTCACCGACGAGCGCACGAATCTATTGCTAACAAATTTTAGCACAGAGCGACGGCACCTTCCAAAAGGCACGGCTGTGGCTTATTTTGACGGTGTTGCGGATGTTGGCGGCTGCTGTTCACTACTCGAAGAAGCGCCTACACAAGACCCAGCTCCTGCATTGACGTCAGCACAGTTTGGCTGCAGCACGAACGCGAACGGCTTCTTACGCTACTAGCCAAGTTCAAGACTGCTTCGTGTCGGTCGGACGCCTCTAACAAAGCACCGAATAATTAAAGAGGATACGGCAAGACCAATTCACCAAAATCCTTATCGTGTGGCTCCCAGAGAACATGAAATCATACATACTTGAAGCATACATAATCATACATAGATGAAGCATATTCTAGTTGAGTTTGGATGTACTCCAATTTGTCTATTAGGTACTGTTGATGAGGAGACCAGATCGATGAAGCATATTCTAGTTGAGGGCGTACCAAACATTGGTACGCCCTCAACTAGAATATGCTTCATCGATCTGGTCTCCTCATCAACAGTACCTAATAGACAAATTGGAATACATCCAAAATCGTGCTGCCCGCTTTATAACTTCTAATTACAGTCGTCAATCTAGCATTACCCAAATTAAACGTGATATTGCCCTTCCTGACTTGGATTCCCGCCGCTCTGTTGCCCTTCTATGCCTCTTTCATAAATACTTCTATAACTCGTGGTCCAGCCGTTTGTCACTTGAAATTCCTTCTCGCAATCTAGTCGACTCCATAATCATCTCAGCTTCAGGCGCATTTTTGGCCGCACACAGTCATTCAATAATTCTGCATTGCCACGCGCCATCGCACTATGGAATAACCTTCCAAATGATATTGTTTCAATAAAAGATTCTGCCAAATTTCGTGAACAATTGCAACTTCATATGTTCTCTTGACTCTGTATTAATAAATTTTTTTTATGATTACCAGTGTTCCTATTTCCCTTCCAATGTACAAATTTACTTGTTTTTTCCTACTATGTAGTTATTTTTATGCCTTATTTATTGCCTTTTTTTCTGTAACCCCCCCCCCCCCCTCTACTCAATGCTCCACTGGAGCCTGTGGGGTAATATGAATAAATAAATAAACAGGTGACAAAAATGCCTTGAAGACGACGTGATCCAACCATCAACGAGTCCCTGGGCATCCCTTGTAGTTCTAGTCAAGAAAAAAGACGGCAGCTTGCGTTTCTGTGTGGACTACCGAAAACTAAATCAGGTGACAAAGAAAGACGTCTACCCGCTTCCCCGTATCGATTCCCTCGACAGGCTCCGACACGCACATTACTTCTCTTCAATGGACTTAAAAAACGGATATTGGCAAATTGAGGTAGACCCGAGGGACCGTAAAAAAACTGATTTTGTGATGCCAGACGGCCTATACGAATTTAAGGTTTTGCCTTTCGGCTTGTGTTCTGCCCGTGCTACGTTCTAACGCCTCATGGATACTGTGCTTTCAGGTCTGAAGTGGAAAACCTGCTTAGTGTACCTCGACGACGTCATCGTGTTCTCCACAACGTTTGAAGGACACCTCGCAGGGCTTGAAGCGGTTCTGCAGTCCATACGATCCGCCGGCCTCACCCTGAAGCCGGAGAAGTGCCACTTTGGCTTTGCAGAACTACAGTTTCTTGGTAACGTCGTCAGCCACGCCGGTGTCCGCCCGGATCCTGAAAAAATTGCTGCCGTCGCACAGTTTCCCCTTCCATCCGATAAAAAGGCTGTCAGGCGCTTCCTCGGTCTCTGCGCCTATTACCGGCGGTTTATTGCAGATTTTGCTCACATCGCGTCGCCGTTAACTCGCCTCACGAGAGACGACGTTGCTTTTGTATGGGGCGACGAAGAGAAAGATGCATTTAACGTCTTGCGGCAACGTCTCCAGACACCTCCAGTGCTTGCCCACTTTGAAGAGACCACTCCTACATTGATGCCAGCAATGTTGGCTTGGGAGCTGTTCTTGTGCAGCGGCAGGAGGACACGGAAAGAGTGATTGCCTACGCAAGCAGAACGCTCTCGCGCACAGAGGCAAATTATTCCGCAACTGAGAAAGAATGCCTCGCCGTGGTATGGGCGGTTATGAAATTTCACCCATATTGTATGGCCGCCCATTCAAAGTTCTCAGCGACCACCATTCACGGTGTTGGTTGACGAACCTCAAAGATCCTTCTGGACGATTGGCCTAAGGCTGCAGGAGTTTGACATGACAGTCATGTACAAGTCGGGGAAGCGATATACGGATGCTGACTGCCTGTCTCGATCACCGATAGAGTCGGCTTGTTCACTCGAAGAAGATGAAACAGCATTTCTTTGTGTTCTGGACCTCCGCCATCACTCAACAACAACGGGACCCTGAGTTGCTTGGTCTAACCAATTACTTAGAAGGAAGATCTGCGAAAGCACCTAGAGTTTCTGCTAGAGGATTGTCATCGTTTCGTTTACGGGCCCACCCGTCCTTTACAAAAGAAACTTTTCTTCGACCGGGTCCCCCTATCTGCTCGTCATTCCTGCAGCTCTTTGTATGGGAGTACTTCAAGCCTGTCACAACGAGGTGACTTCTGGTCACTTAGGCTACACGCGAACACTGGGCAGAGTGCGGCAAAGCTACTACTGGCCGAGACTTACCACCGCCGTGAAACATCACGTTCGCACTTGTCTCGACTGCCAGAGACGCAAGTCGCCCCCGACGAAACCAGCCGGCCTCCTACAACATGTCCAGGTTCCTCGAACACCATTTTATCAAATCGGAATGGATATTTTGGGCCCACTTCCTACTTCTACTGCGGGAAATCGCTTTGTTCTTGTCGCAACCAACTACCCGACACGTTACACTGAAACAAAGGCCATCCAGAGAGGCACAGCAGCCGAGGTGGGCGATATTTCATCGAGAATGTTGTGTTGCGACACGGCGCACCGCTCATCGTAATAACCGACCGAGGAACCGCATTCACGGCTGCGCTTTTAGATCATGTCTTGCTGCTAAGTGGAACGGCTCATCGGAAGTCAACCGCCTACCATCCACAAACCAATGGATTGACGGAGCGCCTCAACAAAACAATTGAAGACATGCTTTCAATGTACGTGGATGTCGAACATAAAAATTGGGAATGACATCCTCCCTATATCACGTTTGCGTACAACACGGCGAAACAAGACACGACGCGCATGACTCCGTTCAGCCTTGTTCATGGCTGGGATGTGCGAACGATGTTGGATGCAATGTTTCCACACGAATTTGACGACACTGACACGGACGCCAATGTGTTTACCCAACATGCCGAAGAGGCTCGGCAGCTCATGCGCTTGCGCATCTGCCAGCAGCAAGACTACGAAGCAGGCCACTATGATGCTCACCGTAGAACCATAACCTATGAAGTCGGCGACTGAGTGTGGGGTTTGGACACCCGTACGGAAACGAGGCCTCTCCGAGAAGCTGTTAAGGCGATACTTCGGCCCGTATCAAGTATTGCGCCGACCCAGTGATGTCACCTACGAGGTCGTCTCCGATAGTCCCAACTGTACGCGGCGCCGCCCGCACCGCCCTTAACTTGTGCATGTTGCACGCATGAAGCCGTATCTGAGCGAATGACTATGCGAAGGGCCCTGACTTCCGCAAGTGACATTTCTGGTCTAGCATCGGGGCGATGCTCTTTTAGGGAGGGACAAATGACGCACGTGCTCTAGGCAGACGACAACGACGATGGGGGCATTAACGGACTCCGTCTAGTGGGTCAGTGGCATTCTTAGAGGACGAAGAAGAAGTGTCTGTTCTGTTTGAACAGGTTGTGCTGCTGTTCTTGAGGAACGTCTTCCTGTCTTCTGTTCGCGATGTACCGCGACAATATGAAGCCAGCATTTCTGCACTGAAAGCCAAATCCGGATAAACACATCTAATTGCTGACACATTGCTAGTCTTAAACTCTATCACAAGTTTTTCAGCACCCTTCATCATGTGCCTTATATCGTTCCCGCAGCCATCTCTCACCGCACCAATATCAGCAGCAAGTCACGCCCGAACGGCTCATTTCACCCTCCTCGTTCATTCCTCGACCTGTCAAATACTGGAACGACCTCCCAACTGTCATTTTTGCTATCACCTGGTCATCATTGTTCGAATGATGTGTGGATGATGAGGAACATATGTAAAATAAATCCCTTCTGCAATACTCCCTCCGAGAGCCTTTAAGGACAATATACTGAACTGAACAAAGTTGTGCAAGATATTTTGCTCCCATTGGTCATGTACATTGTCACCGCCTTCCAAGGCGGTGACAATTAAGCAATACTAAATACGACAAATAATTAAATAATACAATTTTGATTAGGTCAATAATGTTCATTGTGCAAGATTGCTGCTAGTGTGAGCTAGACAGAAGTGTGCTAACCATAAGTTCAATGCAGGGAATCAAGCTACCTTGTTCAATCATTACAACATATGGGCTATTAGGGTAAATCAAAGGAAAAACAAGCACACAGGCATATTTATTCAACAAGGAGTCTACCACTACTCTGATAACTAGGAAGATTGCTTCATCAAGTTCTTGCTAAACCATGCTGGCCGTGGGCGGTCCACTTCAACCACACGCCCTCCCTGCTTCTCATCTCCTTGGTAGGCAATGACCACTTCCTCTTCCACTGGCTCCAGCTTGAGCTCCTTGGCTATGGTGTCACGCAGCTGCTCTGTCTCCTGCTTCACCTTGTCATAGCAGTGGCCTGAAACACACAGCAAAGTACCTTTACAGGGGGGCCACCATTTTTGCTCAACATCTGTTTTCAATGAACAACAAAATCATAATGCACATCAAGTCATCGAAAGTCAAATGGGTGAGAGTAGCACAAAACACCAAGAATAGACACCACCACTTTGTTATATGTAGCTACAATAAATATTGTCACATCACATAATGGATGCTGGCACAACACTCCTGCCAAGCCTGCCTTTGTTGATGGCATCACGGCTATGAGCACAACACTTTTCACTAGATCCAGTCCTGCTCAATATGCTTCAACACAATGAACCTACAAGTAACAGACTCTGCATTTCATGCTTTGGGATAAACTTATCTGACTATGCATTTGGACAGCGTTGTCAGCTCAGCAGTGAGCCAAGCAATTACAAGCCCAGATTCATAAACATTAAGGAGAACGGTAAACTGAACAAGCCTGGCACTGGTTCGTAATTACCAACACTGCAAGAAAGAGAGACGGAAAAAGAAGCAAGAATGACATGAACTTCAAAAAACTGTAAACTTTACCAGAAATTCAGAGCTGGCAGATATGGACCCAATAGTTATATGTAATGTAAATGCTGGGGGCAAGAGGCTGGATAAATGAAGCAAGGTCTGCATCTGTTTCACAGCTCCGTTTTAAAGTGCGCCAAGTGTCCGTCTTGTGGAGATAGCAGCACTGGGCCTTTTCGATTATCCATTCCTGACAGTCGCGGACTGCCCGAGACGGTGCTTTAAGTCAATGAGCGTTGCGTATGCAGTCTTTCGGACAGCCCGGGACTGTCAGAGGTGGATAATCGAATAGGCCCACTGTCTTATGTCATGTTTCGGTATGTACGGCACAAGCAAATCTGAATGCCTGCTTGCTTCTCCAGCGCTTCGTTGCATCGTCAGTACCATCCACTCGGTGCGGCCTTCAGCAGTCGATGCAGTTTAATACCATGTTTGAGAACTACTTGCATCTGTAAGATATTGCCACTAAGTGTCACGAGCCAGCGCTAAGAAAGAAGTTACAACTTCTGCTCTGCAAGATGCGGGGCGCTGAAAAAGAAGACATGGAGACTGAGGACGCAGGCTTTAGAGGATCAACGCCATCTTGTACAGCTGTCTGTGTCTTGCTGATGCTGTGCATTCTTAAGTTTCATTTCGTGACAAAACTGGTGGAAGTGCGGGGTACGGTTCATCCGATGCCACAAACCTCTTCTGCTAGCAGGAGTACCAGCCCTATACCAATGAACACACCTGTCCACCAGGCCAGCAGGCGAATCCGAGGACTGCCACGGAGCATGATCTTTCCAGCACAACGTTGGCACCTCTCATGGGCCGGTATGGAAGGACTTTTTTCGGAAGGAATGTCGACGAGATGTTTACATATGGTATGTTAGAGCTTGAATTAAATTGTAATCAATTAGAAAACTGTATTTCTGCTCTGCTGCTCCTTTTGTTTTGCAGGTATTTGGGGCTGGTCAAGCTGCCACGAGCTGTTTTTCCCCTTTCCCTCAGCAATACTGTATTTTGGTTGTGGAAATAAAGCATACTACATACTATGTCACCACAGACCGTTATGCAAAGTACGGCCATACGGCAACTCAGTACCTGCTTCAAAACCTACTACTAGTGGCGAAAGTGTTCAATGGAGATGCAGGAGACTGGTTGGCCTAGTTTGAGCGCGTTGCAGAATTTAACGAGTGGAGTGACACGGCGAAGTTGAGAAATGTAGTGTACTTCAGCTTCGAGGACGGTGCTCATACTGGTACGAGAATCAAGAAGGGCTCATCATGGCTCACCATGCATTCGTTCATTGTGAACAAGGCACCAGTGCTAGGCGCCGAAACGTCAATCTGTTGTTTTTGTGTTCTTCAGTTGGCGAGTGTACGTTTATACAGTCATCATGGCTCTAGTTCCGCTGTTCCTTGCTGGAAACCTACACCAATGCTGATCACGCGAACGAACTGAATGGGCACCACTCCAGCATCTATCTGCCGTCAAGGATATGAGGCGCCCTCTTTCGTTGGGTGGACCCAATCATGCCAGAGATGTGCATTTGATGCTTGAAGTAAACAGCTATTTGCTGGCCTTGTTCAAAGCCTGCCTAAGAGCATGGCTGAATTCTTAACCAAAACCACCTCGATCGAGAAGAAGCTACAGCAGCGCTCAGCTTTGTATGACAGGCAAGCGAATGCTGCTTAACCAACACACTGGATTGCCATTGGAAACAATGACTTTCCTCGGGACCTTATCCACTCTGTGGTGCAAGATGAGCTTCAACGCTCTGCTGCCCGCCTCAGACCACGCTGGGTTCCATTTCTGCTCTCGTGAGAATTACGTTCAGCAAGTGATCCCCTCCCAAGCAGCAATATGTTGTGTCAACACAGCTGCAGCATGCATCGTATGCAGACGTTTTGGAGCGAGTCCACGTTCCGACGCCTTTTGTTCCGCCACGTCTTACGGAACAACATACGCCCCGCTCCCATCAGTGCAAGCGATCCAATGTATGGAAGATCAGCGCCTGCTCCGAGGAAATCTGACATCTCGTGTACCCCAGACCCTTCTGCTATCACTGTGGCGAAGCCTTGGTGAATTCGTGCAAAACCTTGCCGTCCGAGGTGCATGTCCATACCGCCGCCTCGGATGGCAAGGTTTTGCCACGAATTCACCAAGGCCCAGATACGGAGAAAGGCCTAGGGCGATTGAAGAATACTTGAACCAGAAGGGTATGTCACTATTCCCATGCGCGCTCACCGTTTACCAGGCGATTTTCCCCCGCTCCTCACTGGGAAAGCTAAGAACAGCGACCTTCGAGGGCGAGGCCGCTGAATACGCCCTTCCAAAGACCTCCCATCGACGTGAGTACAATCTATTAAACGCGATTCAACGACGACAGCAGCTAACTCAGTGACAGACTCTCTAGATACACCTGTTGTGCTTGACGGTCCCCTGTTGGACACAGGTGCCGACTACTCAATTTTGTCGACTACTCAAACTAGCGACAAAACTTATAAAGTTATCACGCCTTAGTCTGGAACGCAAATTCGTACTGCTGGCGGGCATATCGTAACGCCGTTGGGCATGTGCACAGAGTACAAATTCGTGGGTGTACGTTTCCATCCAGCTGTCTTATACTCCGCAATTATGTCTTGGGACCTCATCTTGGGTGTCTACTTTCTGCGAGAGTGCACAGTGACCTTCTCGAAAGGAAGAGCAGCGAACAGCCTCGACATTTGTTGTCGTAAAGCGCTTCGAGTTTAGCCAACAGTGTAATGTTACCACCATGCGCAAGTGTCCTGGTAGCGGTCGTGTGCGACGATCTAGGTGACGGCGAAGCTGTTGCACAGGGCAATTTCTCTCTTTTGTTGACTCATGGGGATGGTAGCCCGCGTCTCATCATGCTTCAAGGTAAGTTCTGCACTCCTCGTGGCGAATTTCAACCAGAAAATCCGCACCTATTTCATCCCACTGCTATCGCTTTCGCTGAGCCCATAGCAGATGTTACTGAATGCTTTGCGTCTATGCCAATGGTAGGCCCAGACACTCAGCAATACTGACATCAATTCAGGCCTTTTGGAGGAAAGCAGAAAGCACTGCGCGAATTGCTACTTGGTTCAAGGAGTGCTTCGCATCTTCTTCTAAGGTATGCCAGACGCCCATCACGAGACACCAAATAATCAAGTAATTCAACTCACGCTCGTCAGCAAATGAGTTATCTACTTTAGAAGCGTTTGATGGGGGGCTAGTTGGTAAGACATTTAGGAAAACTAAACTGCGCTAAAACGAGACACGAGAACGAAGTGGACAGGACGATCGCAGTGGACAGGACTGCGATCGTCCTGTCCACTTCGTTCTCGTGTCGTTTTAGCGCAATTATAGTTTCCCTAAATAGTTATCTACTTTGCATGAAAATGGAGGGAATCATTCCTAATCATCTACCACAACTGGTTTCCATCATATTTTATGAGAGACATTATATCAACCAAGTAAAGGCATATATGAGCATGCAAATTAGTTTTATCTAGTTTGCATGTAAATTCGGCGAAACAATCGAAACATGTACCAACGGTTTTCCACTGATACTTTATGGCGATTCATTATATCAGCCAAGGAAAGGCATATATTGAGCATACAAATCAGCCTTGTATGTATTTTAGATGTGAACATGGGGAGCATTCCGAAACATCTACCAAACCGGTTTTCTCCACTCATATTTTATGAAGAATCATTATATCAACCAAGGAAGGGCATATACGAGGTCTGTTAGAAAAGTATGACCTTTGGCCGAAGAAAAAAAACAGGCATCACTGGAGTGTTGGAAGCCTAATCACCCTCAAAGTAGTCTCTTGGGATTCCACACACTTCTCCCAGCGGTCCTGTGAGATTCCAAGAAGGCCTCTTTGGAATGGAGCTTAGCTCAGCTTCGTTGCAGCCATAATGTCCTCTCTTGTCTGAAATCGCGCTCCTTTCAATGGCCTCTTGATTTTGGTAAACAGCCAGAAGTCGCAGGGGGCTATACCAGGAGAGTAAGGAGCCTATTGAACTACAGGAGTCTGATTCTCCCGCCAAAAAAGTCTGAATCAAGTGCGAGGAATGTTCCGGAGCATTGTCGTGAAGGATGCGCCAATTTCCTGTTGCCACAACTCCGGTCTCTTGGCCGCACAGAATTACGTAGGCGACGGAGGACATCCCTGTAGTACTCTTTAGTGATTGTTTGACCCTGTGGTGCATACTGGTGGTACCATACCGCAGGAGTCAAAGAAAGCAGTCAGCATCACTTTGACGGTGCGCACTTGGCGGGCCTTCTTTGGTCTTGGTGACGTGGAATGCTTCCACTGTGACGACTGGGATTTGGTTTCTGGGTCGTACCCATACACCAAGACTCGTCACCAGTGATTATGGGTTTCATGAAGTCGGGGTTGCTGTTTATGGAACCAGCATGTCCTGCGAGACTTTAACATGAAGTGCTTTTGCTCCACCGTGAGCAGCTTCAGCACGAATTTCGCCGCAACTCTCTTCACGGCCAAATCTTTGGTCATAATGCAATGTGCAGAAAAAGTGCTGATGCCCACCTCTTCTGCAATTTCTGGATAGTCACACGACAGTCCCGCATCACCTAGCGTCCCTTCGGCAATGACCTGGTCTTTCGGCATGTTGATGGCCGACCGGAGCGTGGCTTACTCCCCACCGATGTGCGGCTGTCTTTAAACCGGTTGTACCACTCCTTAATCTGTGTGCTGCTCATAGTATCATCACGAAAGCCACTGAATCTTCCGAATGGTTTCCACTTGGCTGTTGCCCAGTTTCTGGCAAAATTGATGCAATAGTGCTGCCAGTGCTCCGTCATTTTCCTTGCAATAAAGAAACCGAGAGAGCACTGCGCACTACCTCATCACAACGCTGCGTCCCATCGACTGACGCTATCGGCAGGCGGGAAAAATTCGCAAATGCGGACGAAGGTTCAAGGTCGGCTGACGCAAGCGCGTTTGTTTCATATCAGAAGAGGCCATAGCAAAATTTGCCCGCCTAGTTAGCCAAGAGCATAGTGTCTTTATATAATGTATTTTTAGTATCACCACCATTTTCAATTCCAACTCCGCGTCATCGTGGACGGGGAGAGTGCTAGTTCGTGGGAGCAGACTGGCCACGGTGGTGTCGTCGCGCTGACCGCGCAGCTTGCAGCGGCGTGCGCCCTAAAACGCGCCCACGTCGCTTCGCCGACGATCGCAGACAGCCGTTCAAAGCGGCGCGTGGGTTGGGGATCGTTCTGCGCATGCACCGAAGAGGGCAGCCAATAGCGCACGCGTCGTAATGAAGAGGGGATGGCATTTCGATTGGTGTAGCGCAAGCGACGCTCAACCGCGCGGCGAGAACATCGGCCGCCACTTGTGCTATACCAACCGAAATGCCGTACCCTCTACGATGCTCTGGCAGGCTAGTTGGTTCATAGCTTTTAGACGTTTATATAACTGCGTGAAAAAACAAGAACACACGAACACATGACACCATCAGTGCAGTTTTTTTTTTCTCGCAGACTGCCAACTGTTTATTTCTGGAAAAGCAAGCAGCATATATTTCATTAAGGATCCTGAACACGTGCCCCGCATTGTCACTGTCACATGTGCCGATAAACATAAAAAAAAAAAAAATCAAGGTTTGCAAACTCCATGCGTACGACAGACTGCACAAAGAAAATGGTCAGTCGAGAAGGCAACCAGTGCCGTGGCTTCGATCTCTCAGCGAACGATACGAACAAGGCTCTCAGGCATTGGCGGCTGAAGCGAGAGTGAAGGTTCTCACACGACAACGTAGCAGCTGTATTGGGAAGGTACGTGAACTGGTGTGCAATGCAACGACTTTTTGCTTCTTTGAAGCATTGACATTCATTAATGACGTCGGTGATGGTGGAAAAATTCTTGTACAAGGTTAAAAGCATCGTCTGCTATGCCATTCAGTATGTGGTTCACTTTGTCTACTTCCGACATCTGCTCGTCGACCTTGTGGCAAAGGGCAAGAACGTCCTGTATGTACGAATATGTCACATATGATTCGGTTGACGTCTCGTCGGCGGACCCAAGTTCCCTTTGCGCAGCTCGCTAACGGCCAACAGGTTTGCCAAACAATTCACTGAGTTTCAGCTTGCATTGCTCCCAGATTGTCACTTCTTCCTCTTGGTTTCGAAACTAGACCACTGCCGTACCTTGCAGGTATGAATTATGTTTGCCAGCATAATGGTTTGATCCCACCTGTTATGGGCACTGACGTGCTCTCTTACATTTGGAACCACATCAACGTCAAGATTGTCGGGCCCGGAAAACGTTCCTTTGTCACGGGGCTGGGACAAGATGACTGTCGGCGTTGTGTTAGCAGTTGCTCCTGTCGGAATGATGGCTGTCCTAGCCCCGGCTCCAGTGGTCGTCATGTTGTTAGTGGTCAGTCTACGTCCACTTCGGAGCTCCGTCGTGCACAGCAGCACTTCCACCAAATATGTAGTGGAAGGAAGATGCAAGTCAGAAACTGTATTTACAATATGCACACGATTGACAAGGTCAAGTCCAGCAGGTCAGTCACTGATGTGTCGTCTTCTTCATCCCCAAGTTCGTGCTCCTCTTCCTCATTTGTTCTGCAGAGCAGTGTAACAATATTCCATTTATCTGCTGCTAAAGTGTTCATTAGCTACGGTAGCCACGGTAAGACACGGAAGGGTCTTACCGTGGCTACCGGTAAGACCCTACCGGACGCGCATAGCTGCGCGTCCGGTAGGGTCTTACCGCAGCCAATGCGCGACCGGACGGGCAGCCAATGCGCTCCAACTGCCCGGCGTCTGATGACCCGCGTGCCGATAACGTCGAACTATAAACGTGCCTTAATGCTCTCTTGTGGTTTGACCTCTAGCTCTCAAGGTGAAAACTGTTGAGTCGCCGACGGCTGCCCGAGGTAGCGTAATGAAACTTTCGCTTCAAAAGCCGACACACTTGACCCGCATATCAGACTTCGCCGATCGCCGACTGTGTTCGCCACTATCATTGTGCTTTGAGTGTAGCCTGTTTTCTGGGCACAGGTTCGCCCAATAAAGAGTTAGGATTGTCATTCACAGTTTTGCTACTGTGTTCTTGACCGTCACTACCACATGACAATAGAAAGGCAGTTCTGGATCACACTATCACAGTGAACACGTAGAAACATGATACAGCTTTGATAATAGGGCATGAAGTATTCTTAACTTAACCTGTTAAGGTCAGACAATAGAAAATTCCTGTGGAAAATAGCTTAAAGTGGCTTGTGTGCATGCTGACGAGAAAAGCAGAGTATTTTGTATTATGTTTCTAGAATCCCCTTCTTAACAAAAAATCAGGTACACAAAAGGTCAGCTGCGTGCAGACATTCACGCGCTTGAGACTGCGCAAGTGCCACCACGTGACTCTGCTCCTACAACAAGGACGCAACTCGCCTGCCCTCGCTACAGGGCAGAAAAAGAATGTCGCTCCCTTTAGTTTTATTCAGGTGGCTTAGTGGCAGCAGTATCAGCTTAGTAGTATTTTTATGGTGCAACGACAACTGCCAAAGAGCGCCAAACACAGGGTTGGGGGTCGAGTCAGGTTAGTAAGCAGTACCCAAGGCGAAGGATAAGGAACAATGGTGTATAGGGCCTAAAATTAATTGAGTAATGAGCCTATGGCCTTTACAAGGTCACTCAGCCTCAGCAACAGTCCTTGTCAGGGCAAGGAGTGCGGAGCGCCTGATATGTGAGATAAAAAGCTCAGCCATTTCCTCAGGAATAAGACAAGGCTGAGATCAATGAAATATGAAATTGCACTGTAGGAAGCCTACACTCGCTAAAAGTTTAAAACTCTTTTTAGTGAAAACATTTGGTAGTCGCCGGAAAGAAGGACGGGTGCAGAGGTATTTGGTTTCTGTACAGCTCTGGAAAGTGATGTCTCCTTTCTGGTTCTAGCCTCCTGCACATGATTAGAACATAAATGACGGACAGTCAATCACCACATTTTGGCTCAATATATGCCTTTGCTTGGTCGATATTAATGAATCTATGTATGGAAAAATGGTTTAGGCCATCATTCTGAATGTTTCCCCACGTCAGTGCTGGGCGTTATTGAAGATGCATGTATCTTAGATACTATCTTCGATACTCTTTGGGTATCTTGTATCTGTATCATGATACATCTGGCAAGATGTGTATCAGTATCTGTATTTTCGATACATGAAAGAATGCTCGTGTATTTAAATACAATACTGCTATCGCAACACCACCGTGCGAAGCTCTAAACATTGGCCAAACTGCTTCTCAACATGATCTGCTACCGAGCAACGGGACAGGAGAGGTGGCACTATGCAGGCTTAGGATAGGACACACACATGCAACACATTCACATCTGTTAAACAGTTCTCCAAGTGCTCCATGCAGGCAGTCCAAGGCGTCAATACATGGCAACGGGTAGACGCCATTGCGCGTGATCTTATTCAGATGTTGGTAATCTACACAAAGCGCCAGCTGCCATCTTTCTTCTTAACAAGGACAACTGGGAAAGCCGACGGAATAGACAAACGTTCGATGACCCCTTAATCGGCATTTTGTCCACCTCGTTTTGCATAACTTGACGATCGACACGTGAAACGCGTACGGACGTCGACGGATGGGATTGGCATCTCCGATGTATATGGTAAGTGACCACTGACATCTGGCCTAGGGGACGACCATCAAATAAAAAGGCGCGATAAGCCTCCAAGACATGGTGTCAGCAGCTTGCGTTGATAGAAGGTCAGTTTCCAAAGGCAAGTGACACGACATGTGTCAGCAGGTTATGCTGACAGTGTTCTAGTATCTATAGCTGAAGGGATGTCGAAAAAACAAACGGGAAAGGAAAGGCGCTTTCAAGAATATTCTGCACTGTAGTAATTCCGTACATGCACAATACCTCGCGCCGCCTAAAGAAAGGAAATCGTAGCAATGTCAGAGTGGTGCTTACCACCCCCCGAGCAGCTAGAGAAACATTGCCAAAAACTTTCCAGAAAAAGAAAGAGCCTTGCACTATTTAAACGTCTATTGTAACAGGGTGGCTGGCACGGTATTCCCTTATTGTGTGGTTCCAGCTATATCGGTCCCAATGAAAGACTTCTAGACTAACACAGGAAGGTGGGAAACTACCGTGATGAGAATCTTTCAGTGCATTGTCATGAGTGTGAAATAAAGAAGTTGCGTAAACCGTTGAACATGTGTAGGATATTAGCCAAAAATAAGAACCAGGATGCTAGGGAGATAATTGAAGCAGATTGTATTAGAAAGGCGGGTGCATCGTATGTCAGCACACCTGTTTTTTCCGTCCTCTACTGAGCATGGCCACCCGATATCATTTCAGTCTTAAGACGTCATGAATGCAAGTGATCATACTGTCAATAGATGAACAGTGATGAACCGGATAGTGATGATAAATAGTGATGAACCGGATACAGAGGCTCCTTCTATAACTAGCGATGAAGTTAGAAGGGCCTTGAAAGACATGAACAGGGGAAAAGCTGCTGGAGAAGATGGAATAACAGTAGTTAATCCAAGATGGAGGCGATATCATGCTTGAAAAGCTTGCGGCCCTTCTACGCAATGCCTCACAACTTCAAGTGTACCAGAGAGCTGGAAGAATGCCAACATTATACTAATCCATAAGAAGGGAGACATTAAAGAATTGAAGAATTATAGACCCATTAGCTTGCTTTCAGTATTGTATAAAATATTTACCAAGATAATTTCCAATAGAATCAGGGCAACACTTGACTTCAGCCAACCAAGAGAAGAGGCTGGCTTCAGGAAGGGATATTCTACAATGGATCATATCCATGTCATGAATCAGCTAATCGAAAAATCTGTCGAGTACAATCAACCTCTCTATATGGCTTTCATAGATTATGAAAAGGCATTTGATTCAGTAGAGATACCAGCAGTCATAGAGGCATTGTGTAATCAAGGAGTACAGGAGGCATACGTGAATATCTCAGCAAATATCTACAAGCATTCCCACAGCTACCTTGGTTCTCCACAAGAAAAGTAGAAAGTTACCTATCAGGAAAGGTGTCAGCAAAGAGACACAATCTCTCCAGTGGTATTACAATGTCATTACAATATTACAATATTACAAATGTCAAATCTTTTCCTGTAACAGCAATTGAGACAATGATTGATGCTAAGTCTTTGTCCTGCTGGGCTTTGGAGAAGCCTTGTTGAAAGAAGAAATGCAACCGTCCTCATTTTGAGACGCGACCCCGAGAGAGCATGAGCGATGTTGCGTAGCCCCCCAGCACGGTGGCGCACGCCACCTTACTCTTGCAGCGTGATAATCGACTGGGCAAACATGCTTCAGCTGCTGCTTGAAAAACATCCATGATAGTGCAGCATTATCGGTCATGACCGTGAACTTGCACCCAAAGATAGTGACGTAATTTATTCCACACTCCATACTGTCGGTGGACATTCCGCAGTCAAATCTCAATAATTCGAACTCTGTGGGGCCCAAAAATTTGTTCGAATTAAAGGAAGTTTGAATTAAAAGGAGGACTTATTCTTGAAGTATTCGTGCACCATAGCACAATGCACGAACGGTGCGAGTCGTGAAATATTGTGGCGCGCAAGCACACAACACAGCAAGTGAGGACCACGAAACTTCCACGCAGGCCAACACTCGCTTCCCCAAAATGGCAGAAAATGAAACATCAGGGAGTGGGGTAAGCTGGCGCCGTCACAGTGGCAGGCGCGCACGGGCACCGTCGAAGGTATGGGGAGGAGGATGGGAGGGAAGCGGATTTGGCCTCGGCAACTCTGGCGCTTCGGTGGCTCCCCTCATCCTCCCTCACCTTCGACTGCCTCGGTGCGCGCCTGCCGCCGGCGCCAGCTTAGCCCGCTCCCTGAAGTTTTCTGCCAATAACGGGAAGCAAGATTGGCCGGCTTGGGCAGTTTCGTTGGGCAGACTGGACCTCCGCCGCCGCTTCCTTCTGCACCACAGCATTCAAGGTCAACACGTGTCCAGAAAATAAAGGAAGCAGAAAGGAGAAAGGTTCACTGCCATTTTCTCCATGTGGCTGAGATGTAGGTACGTACACGCGTGTTCCGGCGCAACATAGAAACGACTACCTTGCCATTTGAGAGAATAAATTTCCGCAAAGTATTTTTTTTTCTTTCCGCGCGGTATTGAGGGGTCTCTCCTAAGCTTTTGCTCTGTGGCAGGGCCGAAGCAGTGCTGATAATGATCTATGTTGGTTTCTAGTGCAAGGGCCAGCTATGGCCAAAGAGTGCCAAGACGTGGTGTACTCAGCGAGCAATAACAGTGGGTAAGTGTAGGGTGGCTGTAAAGGTGCCTAAAATCCTGCGCACTAAAGGTGCGTAAAACAGACAAAATGAATAAAATCATGACAATGACGTGATAGGTGCGCAATAAATATAATTATGTAACATAAAAATAGCATAATAAAAGTTATAGGCAATACAAGACACTACTGCCTCACAAGGACCCTTATAAGCAAGGGCCCGGGGGGAGAGTGCATTTCAAGTATACTGACACGTATACATATAGGTCTGTCGCAGAAGCATCCTCTTGAAGAGGATGCCGCTACGAATCTCTCGGGCGAAGAAATTGCAAGATGTCGATGTCGATATTTAAAAAGGCTAAAACTGAATCGTGATGAAATACAGTGTCATTATGTAAAACATAGCTGGGTATCGTCTCTCTATAGGCCTGAGCAAAATGCTTTTTCTTTCGGATTCTATTAGTGGACAGTGTAGCACAGTAAGTGCCTCCCCACATCTAGTACAGGTCGGAGGTGCGCCTCCAGACAACATGTAGTTGTGCATGCCCTAAGTGCGTCCTATTCTGAGCCTACCGAATAGGACATCATTTATTTTAGATTTTATGGTCAATGGTTAGTTCCCTAAGCGAGGCTTAATTAAATGAAGCTTGTTATAGGTCTGGGCATCCCACAAACGTTGCCAGTGGACTTGGGTAGATATGACTTCATATCGAGAACAGGGACGGGCATAGATGCGTTGCCAGCTTTTGCCTTGATAGATGTGGCAAGCTGGACTGCCAGTACATTACCCTTGATGTACTGGCACCCAGCACACCACTACATGCTGCCCGGACGCATAAATATTACATATGAGTGAATAAAGTGATGCTATTACTAATGCCATTTGAGAAATCTTAACGCTTTCACACGAGTCTGTGTAGATGATTGCTTTTGGTATTTTCAATTCTTTGATGTTTATAAGATCAAACAGTATTGCATAAGCCTCTGCTGTGAAAATGCTCGACTGGGGGTGCAGGGCTTCGGCATCCGAAAATGATGGGCCGACCGCTGTATACGAGACGCCAGCATGAGACTTTGATGCATCGGTATGAAATTCCGGACAGCAGTATTTATGCTGCAGTTCAAGGAAGCGCATCCAAAATGTGTGTAACCAGGGCATGCTTCGTAGCATGTATAAAACAGTCTACAATCTGTCACTGCCACGGTGGGTGTCATTAGACGATGTTCAAAGAGTGGGTCACCCATTTCCTCATACGCAACAAGAAGGGCTCTCTTACTGCAGGCCGGTTATGGAAGAGGTGGGAGCTGGACAAATCATTTACGCTGGAATATGTGGGATGTTCACTGCTTGCGTTCACTCTAAGGAAATACATGAAAACTGCGTAGGTCCTCTGCAAGTGGAGTGACCACTCATTGGATTCCATGTAAAGGCTTTCTACAGTGCTTGTCCTAAAGGCACCTGCAGAATGGCAAATTCCTAGATGGTGGACGGGGTCCAGCATCTTCAACGTAGCAGCGAGTGTCGTGTCTCTCCACTTTGTCCTTGTCAGTGCGCTGCTTCACCAATACGGTATGATGATTAATCACCAACTCACCCAACTTTCCACATTACTGAAGTGATTGGGGTGGCTGACTGATAAACTAGGGTCCCATAGTCTAGGTGTCTTCGTATGAGGCTTCTATACAAATTCAACAGACACTTTTTGTCACTACCCTATGTAGTGCGTGACAACACTTTTAAAATATTCATTGTTTTCATGCACTTCTTTTTTAGACATTTTAGGTGTGCTTCAAATGTTACCTTTGTGTCAAGAATTATGCTAAAAATTTATGTTCCGTTTTTACAGGTAGACACTGTCCCTGCAAGTCAATGTCGCGATCGGGGTGCAGTCCTCTCTAGAAAAAGGATGCAGGTGCTCTTTAGTGGATTTAGACATTACCCATTCTCGTCTGCCCATTTAGCCACCTTGTTCAGACCAAGCTGAACCTGCCGCTCACAGATTGCACGATTTAAATTCTGTCTGTATATCATCATCATACGTTGAATAAAACATGTTACGTGGGATGCACAGATGCAGGCAATTCATTTTTATAATGAGAAAGTGCAACTCAGCATCCCACCCTGTCGCACTTCGGTTTCCTGTACAAATGGTCGTGATAGAACATTACCAACTCGAACACGGAATGAGCGATTCAACAGATAACTTTCTATCACATTTAACATATTACCATGTATGCCAAAGTGCAAGGTCTCACTATTCAAAACCGCCATGTGGTGTTGTAGTCCTTTTCCATGTCTAGGAATACAGACAGAAAGAACTGTTTGCGAACAAAAGCTTCACGTATCTGTGCCTCAATATGTATCAAATGGTCAGTGGTGGATGGACCCTCGCGAAAACCACACTGGTATGGGTCAAGCAGTTTGTTCGATTCTAGGAAATGTAGTAGGCGGCGGTTTATCACTTTTTCGAAGACTTTGCGGAGGCAACTTGTTAGTGCTATAGGCCGGTAAATTAAAACGGACGATGGATCCTTGCCCTATTTCAGGATAGGAATTATAATGGCCTCTTTCCAGGCAGACGGGATCTCGCCGGAAGACTATAAAGCATTGTAGAGGGAAAGAAGGGTTTTATGTGTTTCAGAGGGTAGGTGCTTCAACATTTCATATATTACATGGTCGGCTCCTGGGGCAGATTTATTGCAGCAGTTTAGTGATGCCTGTAGCTCAGCTAATCTTAATGGCTCATTATATGCCTCATATTTTCTGCATTTTCGTTCCAGCTTCTGTTCTTCTATTCTGGCTTTGTATCATTTAAATGTTTCAGGATAGTGCAATGAGCTGGATACATGTTCAAAATGTATGCCCAGGAAGTTCGCTCGGTCTTCCAAGCTGTCGCCCTGTGCGTTTACCAAAGAGAGACAATATGTTTGTCGTCCTCTTACCTTATTAACCCTGTTCCAGTTGATACCTGATAAAAACTTCTGCCAACTCTCTCTTCTGGCCTGTCGCCGTGTTCTCCTGCCTTGGAACTTTACCTTCTTAAAATTGATAAAATTCTCGGCAGTGGGAGAATCACGTAGCAGCCCCCACACTTTGTTCTGTTTCCTACGAGCGTTCCCACATTCGTCGTTCCACCATGGGACACGGCGTTTGCATGCCACACCACTTCAGATATGCATTTAGAAGTGGCATCAATTATTAAGATAGTAAAATACTCCACGGCAGCATCATTCCCTAACGAAGACATGTGACTTTAGGAGATACTACTAGTAAGCAGGCGCGTAGCCAGGGGGGGGGGGGGCTGAAATTTTTTCGTGCCGGCATGCACCGCCGACCAAAACTACCACCGACGCCGGGAATCATTCTGGATTTTGTCTACAATGTCTTTTTCACGCTCGAAAAGACATTTCGGCAGAAACATTGCGAACTCCGGCTGGATTTCGTGTCAACGCCCTTGCACCTGGAGTCGCATAACGCAAGGAGCCTCATCTGAGCACAAACTTTCAAGGGCTTTTCGATAGCGGCGGGCGCGTTGCGGCATCTCGCAGCGGCCGCAGCATCTACGGAGCGCATGGATTTCAACTCCGAAACTTTATGGGTATAAAGTTCTCATTAACTTTTAACGCGAAAGGTGCACTGACATTTCCAAAGGCGTGCTTTAAAAGATTTTCAATTCTGGAACTTTACGGCGTTAATGCTGTTATAAACTTGGACCAACATGCATGCACTGGAGCCCTCGTGTCCAAGCTGTTCCAGAAATGAAAGCACACGCTCGCAATCTTCCACCCCCCCCACACACGAACATAGTAAATATTACCGTGACTGTGAGCTAGCAGCTGATAATTTTCTCCGAACATTTTTAGTAAGCGTGCCCAATGTGATCGATCAGCTGGATCAGGGCAGGCAAAGTAAAATATGAGAAAACAGGAGAAATGAAATGGCCTATTATTTAGGAAATTTTTTTAGCGGGCTACAAGGTCTGGCTCTCCGTGGCCACAGGGACAGTGGCCCTATAGATTTAAGCATAGCCCCCGGTGAAAATACAGGTATTTTCAGAGCGCTTATTCGCATGCGAGCTGATTGTGGAGATACATATCCGAAGAACCATTTGGAAAGTTGCCTCGTATTTAAGCCCAGATGCACAGAACCAAATTATAGAAATTTGTGGCGAAATTATCAAAGAAGCCTAGTTGCAAAAGCAGGCTGCTTCTACATACTTCCTGACGAAACGACGGACATCGCTTGTAGTATCGAACAGCCTACTGTTTGTGCAAGGTGTCTAAACAAGGATGCCAACGACCTCGAGAGAGTGTTTTAGGTTTTAGCACCGGAATAGATGCCCTCTCTCTTTGCGACTGCAGGTTCTATGTAAATGTGTACAAACTGTTCCAGATTCTAGTCACCCTTCCAGTGACCACTGCCAGCGCAGAGAGAATATTTTTTTAACAAGAGTTTACTAAAAAATTACTTGCGCTCTACAATGTCTGTGGAATGCATGGTTAGACTGGTGCTTCTATACACCCACAGAGACGTCAGCATCAATGTGTCCGAAGTCATTGACCGCTTCGCTCCACTTCCCCGCCAAGAGAAGTTTGTCCTTTCGACAGCGAAGCAGCAAAAATCAATGCATTGTAGGCACGGGTGAACGCGAAAACGCCATACATCAAATTTCGGTGCATAAATATTTTTTTTGTTGTTTAAGAACTTTGCGTGGTCCCGCTCTGATGCGAGATCATCTGGTAGGTCATTCCACAAACGAATCGCTCGTGGAAGGGCCGAAAGGTTGAGAGCGTCGATTTCACCGTACATGCGTGATAAGCTAAAGTTGTTATTTAGTCGGCGTGAAGTTCGATGAGCTAGATTAAGGTGAACAGATGGCATCATGCTGGTGTGGATGAGTTTGTGGAAAAGTGATAAAAGGGAAATGTCACGACGAATTTTTAGTGGCTCGAGTGCAAGGCCTTGTTTAATCTGTGTTATGCTAGATGGGTAGCTGTAATTACGCGTAATGAATCGACTGGCTCTGTTCTGGATAGATTCTAACTTGTTAATTAGGTATTTTTGGTGCGGTGACCAAATGGAGGGGCGAACTCGAGTTGCGGACGGATTAAAGCAAGAAGCGCGAGTTTACGTACATCGGAAGGAGAATTGTATAAATTACGGCGTAGAAAACCTAATGATTTTGATACGTTAGCACAGATAGAAGTGATATGTGTGGACCAGGAAAGATTAGGAGTTCACAACGGTGCAATTGTGTGTAGATAACAAGTGTATAGGGGGAGAACATCAGTACATATGTGTGGGGTGTTTGGATTATTGCAAAATGGTTTGGATGCGGGATTTATTCATGTAGAAGTGTTGGGTCAATGAACTTGTGAACATTGCGAACAGTGCAGTGCAGTGTGTGGTGTAAGATGAAATGTGCGTGAAAGTGCGGTGATCAGTAATGAGCTCCGAGTACACAAGAAGTACACAAGTCACAGAAGAGGAGTCCTGTTCCAACAGAGCAGGCCAAGAGTAAGCAGTTTTTTGGGAAAAAACTCTTGAAGAGGGGGCCTATGTCACATGTAAGAGGCCGCCTGTGGCGCGAAAAAGAAGAGCACGCGATGCCCGATGTTCGGAACGGCGCGAGCGCGCGAGGCGCACGAACCGAGGCATAGTCGAGGGATGAACGGCGCTGTCCGGAGTTTCAACGTGGCACCGGGTCAGGAAGGTCGCATCTCCAGCTACGTTCTGGCGACGGGAGACTTGGGGGTCTGGTTGAGTCCGCGACGCTGGCCGTCCAAGGTGTGGCCGTCGACCTCGGCAAGTTCGGGCGAGGCTCCTGGACGGGCTGCAGCTTCTCACGGCAGGACCAGGCACCCCAGAGAGGATCCCCCTTCTGTGGCAGACCGGCACGTTCTAATCTCCTCGGGATGACACGTCGGCACTCCTGAAGAAGTTGCGACGCATCCCGACGCTAGGCCTAGGCAGGTGGGCCTAAGCTACGACGAACGCCATCGCTGACGAGCTCATCACCAACGAAGTACCGTCGAGCCCACCACCGACAAAAGAGAACGCGAGTCGTCGGCACCTACGGCAGCATCGACACCCGAAGGAATACGACTTGGACCCGACGTAAGGAACTTCAAGTCAGCGGTCCGTAAGAGCCCATGTTTTTGTTTGCGACGCAGTTAGGCCGAAGGCAGGGTGGCTAGACTCTGATGAATCCGCGCTAAGACTGACCGAGAGACTCTAAGGCGGAGCGAGGCTCCGAAACTGAGATAGTTTTGTTTAAGTAGTTTCTAGTTAATCTGAGTTTGTTGTTTGAGTTCCAGTGAAGACTTTTGTTGAATCAATTTTAGTTTTGCGTGCCTTTAGTTCGGAGTTACGATTTTAGTGTTGTGTGTCGCGTGCGTTCATCGTTCCTGTACGTATTAAATCCTCGTTTGCCATGCTGCCAGTCGTGTCTCCTCCATCGAGAGTAGCGCATGCACGCAACTCTCCGCACTCCCAAGTAAAGGTGACAGTAGCCTACCGGGCTCAGCATGGTTAACCTCCCTGCCTTTCCCTTATGACGTCTCTCTCTCTCTCCTACTTTTATTTGTACTCACTGTTGCGAGTATAATCTCGGTGTAATTACAATACACGACCGGTAACAGCTGCTCCCACGCAATCTATTGCAACGAGGGACAGCGTCATTGAGGTTTTTTCCTGGCCGTTGCATATGTGCAAAAATGTAAACAAGGTTCTTGAATGACGAAGATTCATCAAAATATTTGTCCTCAACTTATGCATTTTATGGCCTTTACATTCTTCATATCAGCTGTATACACTGCTTTGCTGGTTTTGAACTGATATAGTTCTAAAGTCCGTGCGATATTTTCTTTACTTATTAAATAGACAAAAAAAAAATGCGGAAGCACTGATATCAGTTATTTCTGCCACAATTTTTGGGACACACGAATATATTCTTTCATGAAAAAATACATATTTTACTTGACAGTGCGTAGCGTTCAATAATTCGTTTGCAGCATCTAATATACAATGGCATTGGCAATGCACTTATTATTCATGTATTTGATCCCTCGACAAATTCTATAAGGAGGAGGCCGCGCTGCAACCTGAGCCCCCCCCCCCCGAACAAAATTTCTGGTTACGCCACTGCTAGTAAGAGTTTGAAATTTCTCTCAATCGGCTGTATCAACCTTCCACCGAGGTGCCTGTGGTGGATTCGTTTTCTTTGGATGTTCTCGGTAGTATTGGGAAGTGATCGCTTCCGTAAGGATTGTTGGTAGCGTTCCATTTAAGTTCAGGTAATATAGACGGGGAAGCTACGCTAGGGTCAATAGAAGAAAAAGTTGTGTTTGCAAGACAGTAATGCGTAGGTTCCTTCTTAGGAGACACGCACCAGAAAAGAAACTGTTCAACAAGACGACCTCGTGCATCGATACGAGAGTCGTCCCACAGGCTGCTGTGTGCATTGAAATCGCCAAGAACGAGATAAGGTTCTGGCAATTCATCTATAAAGGACTGAAATTCATGTTTGTGTAAGTGGTAAATGTGGGGGTATGTAAAGCGAGCAAATGGTGATGAGTTTGTTTAGGAGAACAAGTAGAACTGCCACTGCTTCAAGGGGCGTTTGTAGCTGTAAACATGCTATGCTATGCATTTTTGAATTAGAATGGCAACACCGCTTGATGATGTGAGAGCATCATCACGATCTTTACGAAACGTAACGTACTGTCAGAGAAAGTTTGTATGTTTCGATTTTAAGTGCGTTTCGTGTACATACGTCAAAAAAGAGCGCATAATCAAAGCGCACCGTGTGTCATGCAAGCCAGCGAAAGAAGCACGCCGGCCCGGTGCCAGCATCAACAGAGGGGAGAGCGCATACGCCTCAAATAGCCAACGCAATCTAGAAGCGATGGTAACGAGAGAGAGAGCGCGCCCCAAGACACCTTCTCACCCGGCGAGTCGAGAGAGAGAGATTACTACAGTGCGAGCGTGCGCCTAAAGATGAGTCGCCCCCCTCAACTACATTCCGACGGCAGCGGTCGAAGATGCAAGAATTGACTAGAAGATTCCCAGGCTTTGGCCATGCTACGAGATCCCCAATTTGACCGAAGGTTCCAAAACCCTCGGTGAAGGCTATAAAAACGCCGTGCAGTAATCAGAAGGGCAATCAGACCGCGCGGTAAAGAGAGGTGAAGTGAAGACTGACTGTCTGCGGAAGATGATGATTCCCCGGCAAGCTAGTCGTCGAGTTCATCGAGTGTCTGCATTTCCAGAAGAAGTTTCTTCTTCGAGATTTGCCTCGAGCTACTCCCGAGATCGTCCGGCTCAGGACCAGCACGGGTGCATACGATTGGACACTTAGTGTTCCTATTCATTTTGTACTTTACGTGTTGGACTCTTAGTGCTTGTCGTTATATTATTCTGTGTTTTGTGAATACCCATCTGAATTGTATTGCGGCGTGTCTAGCCTAAGTGTGCACGTGTGTGTGTAACTGCCATATATGAAGAATATATTCCGTTGTGTTTTGACAACTCTGGGCTCTGACTCAGTCTTTGGACAGCAACCAGCATTCACTGGGGCACCAGAGGGCCCTTACTAATTGTCCTTGCTTTTGTGGAGTTATTTCTGCGTTAAATGTGTGTGCGTGTTTTCTTGTGCGTTTATGTATATTTGTTATTTTGCCCTTTTTTGTATTTTAAATCTTAGTTTTCGTGCTCGCGTTTGTGTTCATGTGTATGAATATGTGAGTTCTTCCGTGCGTGTATGTATTTATTCCTATTTCTATTCTTTTATCTTTGCTTTTGTTCTTGTAAGCATGCTGCAGCCACGACTTTCTTTACAATTCCATTAACTCGTCTCATTCAAAGCACCAAGTCCAGTGAATAGCAGGGCTGGCCTCTTCGATGTCATTAAAGCCATTCTCTCTTGTCTACCTTGCCTCCTCAGTCTGTCACCTTGCTTTGTTTTCTCCTACTATTCTGACCTTGCTTCTTGTGCTGTTGCTGCAACGTGATTAACCAACTTGCACCAAAGAAAGTTCTATCAGCTGTGACAACAGAAACATTGACAGATACAAAATGTTAAAAGCATCACGTGGCTTGCACAGTTACTTCATCTCTTACCCCTGTTAATGTGTTTATGCATCAGTGCATACGGTAGCTTGCCAGAAGTGCACATGAAAAGGTGCCATATTGTGAAACAGCACCTTGCTATGTTGTTGCATTCAGTCTTAATAAACAGATGGTTTTGCTGCCCGTCACATGTGGTGGTACACATATATAACATTGTGCAGGGGGTATCATTTCCTGTCTTGACGCTTTCATCATTACAAATGCCGTTTTCTAGTGAATGGAGTCCACCAAAGCAGTGCTCTGAGAGCTTTTGCAACTTTCACCATTTATTACTTCCCCAATACCACTGTCTGAATCTGTCTGTCACTTTGCCTACGGCTTGTAGTGAACAAAGTGACTCACTAAAACACGTTCAACTTTACTGAGCATTTTTCCGGTATGTAAATATGACAAAAAAACGCTAGCAAAATTAAGCACAATAATTGTGCTTGCATTCGCATCACTTGCTCGAGTCAGATTAATAAATTGAAAATTGGCTATGACAACACTTCAATTTTCAGTGCAGACTGCTAACGGAACCATAAAGCGTGCTCCGACTACTGCTATTTCACTATGGGGCGCGTCAAACTCGACGGTGGCTGCCTGAATGAGCATTTTGGGCCTCACTTAGCTAATGATGTCTTATATTTGTTCTCTTATTCGCATTACTTGTGTGAGCCAGATAACAAAATAAACAATGCACCACATGAATGTGCTTTGGCATTCAAGCTGCTGATAGTGGCTGTTGGTTTCGTGTTGTCTGCTGCTATTTCACCACCACTCGCTATGACATGACTGTGATTTGCAGTGCAGACTGCTAACAGAACCATAAAGCGTGCTCTGACTACTGCTATTTCACTATGGGGCGTGTCAAACTGGACGGTGGCTGCCCGAATGAGCATTTTGAGCCCGCCAACGATAATCAGGGTTAACAATAGTGTTTCAATTCAGATATGCCAGCATTTAAATGTGTTTCTATGCCACTTCTTAAATCGAGCACAATGTGTGCAGGACGTTGCTTATCAAAATTGAGCTTCTATTATAAGGAATATGCCATAAATGGAACTGCTTACTTATTTGAGAGGTCACGGAATGGATGGTTGGCTGTTGCGAACCCACCGGCAAAATTTTGATAGCCCTAATAAGGGCTGTTCTTTTGTTAATAAGAAGCCTTTATGCTTCGTCGAGTGGCTCAATGCCAGACAGCTCGCAGTCGGAGTCGCTTTCTTCAGTGTCATCTTCACCCAGCTGGATGATGATGGGTTGAATGTGCTCACTCCCAGACGTGTAAAGTCTGAACTTTGCCTCCAAGTCCATCACATGCTGAATGCTCTTCCTCCGGTCTTCCGCCGTTACCTGCTTGATTTTCTCCCTCAAGATGACGTCAACCGTGGACAGCTTGAAGTCTCTGTTGTCCGCAGCGATGCCATTTTTGACCTTGGCCCACACAAGCTCAATGGGATTAAATTCGCAGTGGTACGGCGGGAGCCTGAGTACAATGCAACCGGCCCTTATAGCTGTGTTGTCTACGATGTAGCTCAGAAAGCGTGACTTTACAGATGCCACCAGCTCAAGCAGCTCTTCTTTATCATCCTTTCACCGCAGGTGATGTTCTTGCTTGTGAGCCACTCCTTTATCTTTTCCTTCTTCCAGGCCGTTTTTTTTCTCTTCTCTTCTTTCTCTTTCGCCGGCTATGGTAAGGTGCATTGTCTAAAACAATGAAGCTACCAGCTGGCAACTTCTGCAGAACGTCATTGAACCAGCCCTCAAGCAATTGCCATCCATTTCTTCGTGGTAGTCGCCTGTCTTTTGGCCTCTGAATACATCCAAGCAGCCGTCGACGAAACCATCCTCGCTGCCGATGTGCGTCACGATCAGGCGCTGACCTTTCCCAGAAGGTTGTTTTAGACCCGTCGTCAGGCCATTTGCTCGAGCGAACAGGCGTCCGCGCTTCTGCACCACGGTGTCTGTCCACACGATTGACCGAGTGTGTCCTGCCGTCAGCCATGTCTCGTCCAGGTAGAAGATCTTTCGGCCTTCCGCCCGGTAGCGCTCCACGTCACGGAGGTAGCGATTCCGCCAATTGGTGATGTCATCCCGGTCGATAAGCAGCGAGTTGCGGCTTCTCTTTTCGCGCTTGAAGCCGATCTCGGCAAGCAGGCGACGCACAGTACACCGCCGGTATCTCGTTGCGGCGAAAGAAATCGTGCACACACGACCTCAGCGCGCACAACGTGAAGCTGTCAAACTTCGCGCTGCGTCTTCTCTTCTCCGCATTGCGTGGGCGCTTTCGCGAGGGCGTCGTCAGTTTGCCACCCGAAAAATGCAAAGCTTTAACTTCCTCCCTCACCCTGAACACAGTCCTTTCGCTGACACCGAGCATGTCGCGACAAACTTGCTCGTGTCCTCCACGCTGCGTTCAGGCTGCCTGTTACAAAAACGTGTAGATCATGTTGCGTGAATCGCTGTTCAGGATGTGGCCGCTCTTGTTCTTGCCGAGACTCCTTGGTGGTGTGGTCATCGAGGCGACACAAGGCTCGTTCGGCAACAAAGGATTGCGTTTCCGATGTCACGTTGCTAGGCTCCATAGCTGAAAACTGGCACGGAATGCCGCGCGCGATCGTGCGCGAACTCACGAGATCGCAGGTTCGCAACCGCGAGAAAAAGAAAAAAATATTAATTAAAAATAACCCAACACATTAAGAAAATAAGGTTGTGCAAACACACAAAAAGTATATATCTTATGCTATTAAGCCAGCGACTACTACACCCGTGCCGTCGATCTTGCTCCGTAGCAGACGAGCACAGTGTTGTAGAAGGCACGGAGTTATTTTTTCTCGCGATCCGCATGAGGTAGCATTTCCATCAGATAGCTTTACCGAACCACTCGTCAAGATACACAAATCTTATTTATACCGACAAATACGCGTTTTAGAAGCAGTCACAATTTTTTGAGCGGGACTATTTCTTGAGTCGCGGAGGAATTGGCTGCTGCGCTTCGGTCAACTGGGCGGGGCCTCCTCCTGTCTTCTAAAGTTGTACCCGACTATATTTTCCTCATGGCGAAGCTCGTGGACACTAGGCAAAACTCGCATGCAAGCTTGTGTCCACAGCCTGCACTACCCTGCGCACGGACACCTGCTGATAGCACTGAACCTCTACTGAGGCCATGCAGCTCATCAGAGCCTGTGCAACTGTCTGCAGCAGTCGGTTCTTGATACCCGGCTGCACGCCACGTATGTGCCGAAAACTTAGGGAGGGCAGCACTGACAATGCGGAACTTTCCACAGCATATATAAATAATACAATGTAATTAGTCCCTTTACTCCTTTCTTTGTTCTCTCACACTATGCATCTCCCTACTAAGCTGTCCACAGCTGTTTACCCCTGCTGGACGATGTTCAGTTGTTAGCCGTCTGCAAGACAGTTACGATCCGGCCAGCAGAACCCTCTTGTTTTTTGTTCTCAGCACCACAAATAAAATTGTTTGCTCTCGTCCTTTGCTCGTGGCAGCATCGCAACAGTCAGGAATGCCACCCTAAAGGAGGTGACAAACACAGTGGGCTGCTCTGTGCATTTTGATGGTTGTGGATGATGCGCTCTGGGTGGATGGACGAGAGTGCTTTTCCTCTGCATGCTGTTCCCCTCATGCTACGTCTACTACAAAATAGACCCTATTCAATGCAGGCGACCAGCAGGGCGCGCTTCACCGTGAGAAGGAACTGGTCGTGCCAATGTTCAGTTGTATTCCTATTGATAGTGCGCACAGCTACAGCACAACAATAGGTGCATGCCAATGCAGCGCTCATCACTCATGAAATGCAAGTGGTTGGGTGGGGGAAACACTTTTCCCGACCAAAGCAGACTCCCTGTCCCAACCTGTGTTGAATCAGCAAAGAACATTTTTTTTCTTTCATTCCTAAATGAGTGGAGTCGTCTGATGGTAGAATCTGAACTACTCTTTTAGACGTTTTTATAACTGCGCGAAAAAAATGAGGACACACGAAAGAAACACACACGACACCACGAGCGCAGTGTTCTGTTTCTTTCGTGTCCTCATTTTCTCGTGCAGTTATAAAAAAACGTAAAAGCTATGAACCAACTAGCCCGCCAGAACATCCTACTACTGAACTACTCGCAAGATGGCTGCCGTGGTACCCCCACCTTAAGCTAATTAAAAATTTAACGAGTCAAAAGTTGGAAGAAAAAAACTCGAACGTGGGCTTCCAAGCCTCCTTGCAGTCAACAACTATGGTTTCTTTTCTTCTGGCTCAAGCTGTTTGCACAAAAATTTTCAATTTCCATTAAGGTTGCCCTAATCTTCAAGCTATGCAAGGGAATAAACAATTCTTACGGTACCTATTTTGTTTAATGCAACAGAAATCAGTTATGTCGGGAGTTCCCCAAGGCTCAGTGTTGGGGCCACTATTGTTTTTGTTGTACATTAATGATATTTCAATTGGTATACAGTCTTCACTCAGATGTTTGCCGATGATTGTGTTGTTTATAGAGCCGTAGATGCCATTTCCGATTCACAAATCCTGCACGTTGACTTAAATACTATAGCAGACTGGTGTGTGCGTTGGGATACAGACGAATCTCGATAATTCAAACTCGAAGGGGCCCAAAAATTTGTTCGAATTAATGGAAGGACGTATTTTTGAAGTATTCGAGCACCATAGCAAATGAACGAATGGTGCGAGTCGTGAAATTTCGTGCCGCGCAAGCGCATAGCGAGTTGCGCCCACGCCGGCCAACGCTCGGTTCCCGATAACGGCAGAAGACGAAACTTTAGGGAGTGGACGGCACCGACACAGCAACGGGCACGCACGCGCGCGGAGACCGTCGAAGGTGAGGGAGGAGGGCGGCAGGAAAGCGGATTTGGCCTCGGCAACTCCGCCGCTTCGGTGGCTCCCCTCGCCCTTTTTCTCAGCTCCCTCGCAGCTCCCTCACCTTCGACTGTCTCCGTGCGCGCCTGCTCGCACCGCCGTACAGCCGGTTCGGCGCAGATTAGCCTCCTTGAAGTTTCGTTTTCTGCCGTTATCAGGAAGAGAGAGAATAAACTTTTATTCACAAAGGCAAGGTAATTCTTCCTCGTTGGGTGGGGCCCTCAGTCCAGGGCTCCATTGCCTTGCACGACCCTGCGAGCCCGCTGGACCAGCTGTTGCTGTTCCTGCCGGCCTAAGCTGAGCAGTGCAGACTTCCAAGAGGAAAGGGTGGGGTTGGGGATAAGGAACGCCCCGTGGACTAGAGCATTCCCACGTGAAATGTGGTTGTTGGTTCGGATCCACAGTAGGGGCAGTAGGAAGGGTATAGAGTGGGATGAAAGAGATGCAGCATATAGAGGCAAGGGAATGAATTAGTCTGCAGTTGCCGCCAAGCGACGGCATCTGCTCTGTTAAGTGAAGGATGGGGAGGAGGATAAGTATAACGTCTCTGTCGGTAGTACTCCAGCATTGCGTTGTAGTTTAGTGGTTCTGTCGGTGCGTCGTCTGAATTGGACAGCTCTTCCGATGAAGCCCGGCCAGTCAGACCTCGGGCAACCGCATGAACGCGTTCATTTCCATGGAGAGAGGCGTGTCCAGGAGTCCAGACGATGCGCACCGTACGTAAAGTGGACGGCGAGACAGAAAACAGGATATTGTGAGTATGGGCAGCCACAAGTCCCTGCGCAAAGGCACAGCAAGCAGCCTGTGAGTCTGTCACTATGGTGACAGGGGCGTCCTGTGACGGTAATATCGAGGCGTGGACAATGGCCAGAGCAATAGCTCCCTCCTCTGCCGAACCACTGTCCACGAGCGCGTCTGTGTTGTCGATCACCGCTAGACACATGGCGGGCTTTTCTGGGTAGCATGCCACATCAGTGTAAAGAACTTGTAAGTCTGTAGTGCCATCGCCAAAGACGCGTGTCATGGCCTGAACTCGGGCACGTCAACGGCCGGCATGGCGGTGGGGATTCATGTTGCGTGGAATCGGAGCCACATTAATGAGAGCGCGAATATTAGGAGCGAGTTTATGTTGCGGTACCTGTGTGGGTTTTTCAGGAGTGGGGCAGCCAAGACGAGAGAGGATGACGCAACCCTGACGAGTTTGCCTAAGACGCTGGAGCTGACTGTTGTGCTGGGCCTCGAGCAGTTCGGTTATGGTGTTGTGGACACCAAGCTGAAGAAGGCGTCGTGTAGAAGCGTGTGGAGGCAAGCTGAGAGCCGCCTTCACTGCCGTCCGTAGAAGGACGTCCATCTTTTCGGTTTGAGTAAGCGTGAGATTATGATAGGGAAGGTGATAGGTGAGCCGACTAACTATGAGAGCTTGTATACTATGCGGAGGACATCCTTCTCGCGAAGGCCTCTCCTGCGATTGGTGATGCGATGGATCATGTGTTTAATTTGTGTTATCTGCTGAGTCAGAAGGTGCGTAGTGTGTGAGGCCTTGCCATCAGCCTGAATGTGGAGGCCTAAAATGCGGCGTCGAGGTACCTGAGGGATAGGACGGCCATCAAGGAACAGTGAAATATCAGAAGGATCGTCGGTCCTGCGGCGCCGCTTGTGTACCACTAACAACTGACTTTTCAACTGAGCACGTAAGGCTCCCGGTGGCAGCATAGTCTTGTACAACAGATGCAGCTTCCTGGAGAGCACCCTGAATGGTTCCGTCTGATCCTTTGGTTGCCCACATTGCAATGTCATCTGCGTAAATGGCATGCTGGATGTTGGGGATCTTGTGGGGGCAGTTTAACCATAGCCACGTTAAACAGATGGGAGAGAGGACCGAGACCTGTGGCATTCCTCCGCCTGCGAGACTTATTTCGTCCGACCGGACATCTGCAATCCCAATATCTCCGTGCGGTCAAAAAGAAAGGCCCTGGCGTAATTGTAGATGCTTGCGCCGCATGGGAGGAAGCGAGATTGTCAAGAATTAAGACGTGGGACGTTGTTAAAGCCCCCTTGAGATCTACGACCAGGATTGCCCTTATTTGAAGTGGGGCTATCCAATACGTCCTCCTTAAGTTGTACAAAAACGTCTTGAGTAGAAATACCTGGACTAGCTGAAGAGTGTATCCGAAAAAAGTGATTGTCTTCGAGAAATGGCTGGACTCGGGAGAGGGCAACGTGTTCGAAGAGTTTAGCTACACATGAGTCACAGATATAGGTCGGAGATTCTGGAGGAGAGCGGCTTGCCAGGCTTAGGAATAAGTATGATCTCCGCGCGTCGCCAGTCCTGTGGTAGCGTGCCGTTATTCCATGTTCGTGTAAAACACAGTTAAATGCTGGATGGCCTCGTCATCTAAATTACGTAGAAGTGTGTATGTAATCCCATGAGCCCGGGTTGTTGTATTACGCTTAATGTTCTGCAAGGCCGCCCTAACCTCTGCTTCTGTAATGTTGACATCTAGGGGTGTATTGTGTACTTGTGGATAATCACGGTAGGTAGACAGGCGCCCGTGGTTATGTAGCGTTGCTGTAAGGTGCACAGTAGGGTGGTATCGTCGAGCCCTGATTTATGGAGGATGGTGCGGATTGTGTTAGCAGTGTGTGTTTTTGTTTGCGTGGGAATTAACAATGCGCGGAGTATACGCCACGTTCGAGGTGTGCTTAGTGTGCCGTTGAGGCGATCGCAGAAGTTATGCCAATTGTTACTAGTGAGGGTGTTCGCATAGTCATTTGCCTCCGCGGCTAGGTTGGCGATGCGGAGACGAAGTTTTCGGTTATGCTTCTGCCGCCGCCACCGCCGTGTCAAGCCCCTGTGGGCGTCCCAGAGTGGAGCAGATGCCGATCCACATCCGGTCTCCGCGTCGCAGTGATGCATTTCGTTGCTGTTTTCAAATCGGACTGGCTGCTTCATCCAACCTCAAGGGAGCGAGAGTCTTGAGGGGTAGTGGATGTTCGGTTACGCCTAAATGCATCCAATTTGTATCTTTATTGATACGTTCTGGGGCGCACGTGGCTGCTACCTGAAGCTCTGTAGCTATATATATGATCGCTTCCCAGATTCACCCTGAGGTTCCACCAAGAGTGGTGACTAACTCTTCTGACTAACGTGAGATCGGGCATGTGTCCCTGCTGACGCTATTACTTAATCGAGTGGGTTGATCAGGTTCCGTCAGCAGGGTCATGCGATGAACTGCGAAAGCTTTAGCAAGTCGACGGCCTTGGGTTTCCATTGCATATCCCCAGGCCGTATGGGGGGCATTGAAGTCGCCTACAATCAATATATGTTTACCTGTTTGCATAGTTGTGCGAATAGATGACCACAAGTCGTCCTGCCTTGCGTTCGGTGCACTGTAGATGTTAAGCACGTACAGGCTGCTATTGGAGCGAGAGCACGGGACCAACTCGAGAAGTACATGCGAGATGGAGGAGCTTTGGAGGGTGTGTTCGATGACGGTGATATGTTTAGAACTAATGTAGCTTACGATGCAGTGTATTGTTTGTTACGTCCGTGTATGTATGGTAGCCGGAAGTGTAATAGTACATTGCACTTCTTGTAACGCTATTACATCAGAGAATTCGGCTGTGTAGCAATGAATTGCGTTAGTGCTCCACGTTTCCTACGGTAGCCCCTGCAATTCCACTGCCACACGCGTAGGAGTTGGGGGATGCATGCGTTGACTTAAGGTTTCTGGCCATGATCATCCATACTACTGGGGCCTCGTTGCTACATGGAGGCACTTCTAACGGCTCTAAATCTTGGTGGAGGGTGGCGGGAAGTGGGATTGCCGTAGCTGTGGTTAAAGGTTATGTTATATATATATATATATATTATATATATATATATATTATATATATATATACACCTTTACTAACAGTTACACTGGAAACTTCCTGTGACCTCGAAAGATTGTTCCTGGAGTGACGAGCTTATATGAGTGTTTGCAAGACCTCAGAGTAGAGACAACTAAGTTTTACAGCCTGAGTCCCCTCACACCGCCAAGAGACTGCTTCTCTGGTTGAGCCATGCGCCAAGCGGTTTCAGTTAGGAGATACATGTGTTTTGTGCGTATTAAGTCGCACAAGTACACATCTATGAAAAAGCAATGTAACGCCTTGTAAAAGATTAATAGAAAGATACAATCAAGAATCTTTTCCTGACGAAAGGTCAGTTATTGAGAAGATAAGACTTAACATACATAAACATTAAACGATATATAACAATTTCTGGCCACAACTTATGGCTAGAATTATTAGCGTAAGTATAATGTGATTCCATAACGCCATAACAGTGTTTCATTACATGTCGCATGCCTTATGCCACTGGTTTCGTTTATTTTCCGGAGGCAGAACAAAGGATTATAGAGTAAAATTATCAGTGCCCAAATAAATAAACATAATAACAAATAAATAAATAAGACAGCGGTACTCGAAGCGTGAACGGACTCGATAGCAAATATAGGAACAACGTGGATTGTGTTATTGAAGCAAATGCAGCATACGACAAAAAATTAATAAGGAATATGCACAGATAGACTAGGGAGTTTTACAAATAGCGCAACCACACGTTTTTCTTACCCAAATGCCCTCACTCTGCTTGCGCTGTTCTGGAACCCATTTTCATTCCTTTGTATAACTTTTTGCGTTGTTTCTAAGCAAGGTGGTTTGCTTTGACTTGAAGTTGGTGCCTTTTTCTCTCCTACTAAAGACATCAGTCATTGTCTGATGCAATGATTTCTACATCATTGAAAAAGGGCATTTGATCTGGAAAGTCGTCGGAAATCTTATTCAAATTTAATTTGCGGGACAGTTCTTTGTCTGCGTGAAAAAATTGCCAGATGGTTCAAACGGGCGTGTCCAGTCGTCGACCGCAAGTACATTTTCAGTCACTGAAGGCAAGAAAGGAACTCTAAAAAAAATTAATTATGTGGTTTTACGTGGCAAAACCACGATCTGATATGAGCAGCCGTAGTGGGGGACTCCGGAAATTTGGACCACCAGGGGTTCTTTAACGTGCACCTAAATCTAAGTACACGGGTGTTTTCGCATTTCACCCCCATCGAAATGCGGCCGCCGTGGCAAAAGGACCTCTCATGTGGTCGACGAGACCGGTATGGACAATGCAATTTTTTTAGCTTGGCCATTTCCGGCAAAAGGTTTCGCAGTGTTCGCCCTTGCCCCCCGTAAACATGTGCACGACGTCCCCAAATGTGTGCAATGATGCCGACCTTTGCTGGCTTAAAATTTCAATCAGCATATCTTTGTCAAAAATCAGGAGTTCTGGTTCAAGGTCGTCACCGTAGAACTGTTATATATGCTTTGTCTTCCTTCCTATGGCAAGCTGCTCAATGTGGGACTTATGCTGCCACATATCAGTGATATCTGTTGTTTAACGAAGGCAGCACTGTGTCAAGTACTCATAGAACCTCGGCGGTACATGTCACTCGCTGATGGAAACACGTGAGCTGAGGAACCTTCATGATAGCGGCTGGGGTCTTCTTTCGCCTAGCGGCTAGAACACATGGGTCCTCAACTTCTACTTTTCCTGCCTCTGCCATGTGGTCACGCACTTCATTTTGAAGTTAATCTCCCGCCGAGTTCAAGCTTGGGCCATCCGAGATGGCTAGGTCCCTTCGCGTGCGCCGTCTCCCCCGCGCCTAGTGTTATGTTTCCGCTGGTGCTTATACGGTGGAAAATACGCTTCCTTTTCAGCGTCAGCGGGTTCTGGTGAAGTACCGATAAGCGAGGTGCTCACTATTGGTTTTGTCGTTGGTGCTCATGCTGTGTTTGTAGCCGGTGCACATTGCCACATCCGCCGCGGTAGAAGCGAGCTCAACGCCTGTTTTATGTTCTCCTTTTATTGCGACTGCAATTGCATGTATCGACACCCAGGCAAGTTTTCGCTGTCGTCGTCGCTGTGATATTCCTATAAAGTCCAAAAGTCTTAAGAGTGAGCAACCTATACGCTGTGGATGGGAGAAAAAGCTGTAACACTGAGCCGAAAAAGATGGCGGCTTGATCGACATTATCTTCCCACACCGTCAATATTCGGGTTAGTTGAGGTCACGTGATCAAATACGCGCATAGGGATGAGAGCACGCGTCTCTCATCTAGCTCTGCCGCAGCTGCAAATTACTGAGTGCGGTTGACGGTTACGCGGCCCGCGTGCCGTATTCAATTGTTGGTAATCATTGGGGGGTGCAATGAACTTTTTTTTCTGAGTCCTAGTAGAAGCTCGGATGCGCATGACTGCTATTGATACTGATTTCGAGTGAATCCGGCTTGGCCTCACTTCAGTTACCAAGTTGTTTATATATATATATATATGACCTTTGCATGCACGTTGCGATGTTTCCATCCCCAATAAATGTTGTAATTATTATGAGTTTTGTTTTCATGAGTCGCTAGCATTTCCTACAGGAAAGAGAAGCAATGCTGAGACACATATCATTCACGTGTATTTCACACACCGTTGATAAAAGACTCTGCCGAAGGGGTCACTGAAGTCTGCAGGTCTTTTTCAGTGTCAAAAAAGTGTGCAAAGCATTTTGTAGCGAGTTGAACATACAGCAACATATTGATTCTCTAGACATAGACTATCCATCATTAGAAATAATTATTAGTTGGCTAGCTCTTTCTCTTTAAAAATATAATAAACTTTGTCCTGTGTACACATTGAAATATAATGTGTCTGTGAATGGTGTTCACACTGGAAATTTAAATAACATGTTGGAGTTAAAAAATACGGATGAGGGAGCCGCCGTTGGAGCTTCTAATGCGCTTGTTTTCCTATTGCCAGAATTTTCAGAAATAAAGCGAAATTATGAGTAAAAGCCGTGCACGTCCGCGTCAACAATGATGCAGTGAGCTTTTAGCCACAATAACATTGTAAGGGAAAATGTAGAGGCAACTCAAAAGAAACCTTAAACGGTTTGGGTAACAGGACTCTGGTACTGACATTTTAGGAGCAGGGGGCTTCGGCATCGCCGGGGGGGGGGGGGGGGGGGCTCGAGCCCCGGAGCCCCCCGTAGTCGGCGCCTATGGGTGACAGCAAACGGGATGGGCGGGTGTGTTCGTTGTGTGTCGCGTGTGGGAGACAACGCACATTTGGGTGCAGGTGGAGCAATAGGGAGTTGGCCAAGGGCAGCCGCTATCTGTTGTTTAACGTCTGTTACTATCTGCTGGACGGCAGGTTGCAGGGCCTGTTGGATTAGCTGTTGGAGCGGAGCTGTTAGTTCGGCCATAATGCCATCCTTCATTTTCTGCATTTCTACCTGCATCATAGCGGCGAATTCTTTCCTTAGTGAAATTGCCATTTCGTTTAACGCCTCTCGTGTGCAGTAGTCTGTGCGGACCGTAGGTGGAGGGTTGTGAAGGCGATGCTGTGTGTCGACTGACATGGGTTGCGGAGTGGGTTGTCGCGTTGATGTTTGCGTGAGAGTGTGGGAAAGGAGTGCAGATGGGGGTAGAGGGGGGAACTGCTCTGCCCAGCTTACCGTTTGTTCTTTCTTGTGGGCACCTTTTTGCTGGCCATGATCCTTCGGATGGCCACTGCCAGCAGCGCTCCTTGGAGGGGTTGCCTGGATGGCCCCGGTCTACCTGTCGATCATGTCCAGGTGGGCCATGAGTACTGCTGCGTCCACTAGTTGGGGGTTGCTTGGCGGAGTTCGCTGGTGTCCTTGTCGGTTGGTCCAGATTCTGCAGAGAGCCCGCAGTCGTCCTAGGCTGACTATGTGCTGATCCAGGTGGGGGACACAGCTTTTCGCGTTTGAGACGTTCCTGGAGCACATGTGACTTATTGAACGGCCGTTGTTGACGCGATGGACACCGAGGGTCCGTGGCGGGATGATCGCCTCCACAATGTATGCATTTATGTGTGCACTCATGTTCTGGTAGTGGGTTGGAGGTACCGCAGGCTACACAGCGGGTTTGTCGGGTGTGGGGCACACATCCGCTCGATGACCCATGGACAGGCACACACTGCATATCTGTTGGCGGGGTCGGTATATGTAACAGCGGAGCTCTGCTCCGTACAAGCGAACGTGACGGGGTACCTGGATGCCGGAGAAAGTGACGAGGGCGTGATTTGTAGATCCCATCATGCGGGCGTGAAGGATGGGAGCCTCTGAGCAGCGCAATTTTTCTAGTAGCGTCTTCACAGTGGTGTTCGGTTCAATGCCTGGCACTACCACTTTGCAAGAATTGTCAGGTGCAGCTACGTAGGCTTGGACGGCGTGCTGGTTGAGGCCCAAACTTATAGATTGGACTTTCTGAAGTTCGGCCGTGAAGTTCTCATCCGATGTGCTAATCACCGCAAGGTTTTGGTCAGTGCGGATTCGGATAATGAGCTCATTTAGTACAGCAGCATCAAGCCCAGCTGCTACACCAATGGCTTGGGCAACAGAAGGTTGAGGCCACGCACCGAGGTTCAGACCATCTCTCAGACGGAACACTACCTTGTAGTGGTCAAATGGCAGTGGAGGGAGGTGCGCATTCGTCTTGCGGGGTACCGGGGCAGGTGATGGGATCGTAGCAGCTTGAGTTGAGCGTTTTTTTCTTGCGAGCCACAAGAAACCAGTTGCTGTCATCGTCCGGACCTGAGGCAACATCGGCGTCCATGGTGTTAAAGAATGAGCGTCGCTGCCCTCCATCTTTAGGGCGTCTCCTCAGGCCGCGCAAACTAAAAACGGCGACGAACTCGGAGTCACTGGCCGGCCGCCAGATCGAGGAAAAAAAGGGAGCCGAGACGGACGCTGCTCTCCCTGCTCCTGGCCTTGGTGGTGGTCATTGTTGAGGAGCTTGCTCGAAACACGTCCGGCCTGTACGAGGGGAAGGTCGAGGAAGCGAGCGTTTGCCGGCGTGGGTGCCGACGCCGCCGTCCAGCCGGCCCAGCGCCAGCTTAGGTACGGCCACGCTAGCGGCAAAAAACATTGCCGCACGTCAACGCCTTGCCGCGAGGCCACCGTGGCACGCGCGTCTCGCCGCGTGGCAACGCGATAAGATCTACGCGCTCTTCGAACGCCGAGCGAGCAACACCGAGCGCTCGTTGTTTCATGCAAGACGACGATCGTCGATTGAAAACCCGGCACGGACCGGCGGCGGTCCAGTTTGATGGCTCCGTGACCTAACCCTCGTTGCTCTTGATTGGTTCTTCATGTCGCTGCACGCAGCATTTGCCGCAGAAATGGGTCTCGAACCTATTTCGTGCGGCACGCCGCAAAACCCCCGATTCCTGCCGCTTTTGCCGCGCGTTTTTGCCACTAGCATGGCCGTTAGGCCGCTCCCTGAAGTTTCGTTTTCTGCTGTTATCGGGAAGCGAGCGTTTGTCGGCGTGGGCAGTTCGTTGGTCAGACTGGGCCTTCGCCGCTGCATGAAGGGGTTCTCCCTAAGCTTTTGCTCTATGGCGGTGTCAGAGCAATGCCGGTCGGAGGCGCCGCCACGTTATCGGCGCGCATTGTCGGTCCGCGGTATGTTCGAATGAACCGTCGCAAATGCTTTCGCGTTCGAATTACAGAGTGTTTTCGCCCACTGAAATACACATAACTTTGACGGGACCACAGCGTCAGTTCGAATAAACCAGCAGTTCAAATTAAGCGTGTTCGAATTAACGAGATTCGACTGTATGTCATTAAATATAAATAAGACTGTTCACAGTACCTTCACAGAAAACGAGCTAATCATCCGTATAGGTATAGAATTAATGATTTTACTCTAAACATAAGCAAGGAATTTAAATATCTGGGTGTCTGTTTTACTTCTGATTTATGATGGAACAAGCATGTTAACTATATTGGAAATAAGGCAGCATCAGTATTGGGATTCTTGCGGCGCAATTTTAGTCATTTACCGAGTAACTTAAAGACGCAGCTGTATTTCAGTCATGTACGTTCAATACTTGAATATGGATGTGTTTGTTGGGACCCACACACATCTGAGCTTATAAACAAATTAGAAAAAATCCAGAATAGGGCAGTTAGATTTGTTCTTGGTAACTATAGCCGGCAGCTTAGCATGACAGAAAGCAAACAAACTTAAATGGCAAGAGCTGAATGATCGTAGAAGGCATATCAGATTAAAATTTTTTCACGATATTTATTATTCTAAAACAGGTATAAACCGCGAACAATATCCAGGCACCACATTACATATCTAAGCGACTGGACCACTGTTTGAAGGTCAGGGAATTTTCTTGTAAGGGTGACGTCTTCCGTTATTCCTTTTTTGTTAGAACTGTTCGAGATTGGAACAGTTCGCCATCGAGCATTGTATACATCACGAAAATGATGCTTTTTTCCACGCATTGAAATAATTTGTTCATGCATTTAGTTAAGTTTGTAACCTCCCTGCTGTAATGCCCTACGATGCAGGTAACTAATAAATAAATAATAAATAAAAGAAAGCTTACAGTCCAGACAGCCGAGTCTCGCAGCAATAATGCAGAGAGCCATGAAAATATTTCAATCTGTAGTGACAATTGCGTTTCTGTAAGCTTGAATCTATGCAGAAGTGCAACTGCAGTCAAGAAATTATTCCTTGATGCCAGTGAAGCCCTACCGCAAATGGTGTGGGCCAAGTGGAAGTGGCCGCAGACATGACAGCTCTTGATGTAGTCCTTGGGCTTGATGCGGAAGAAGGGGTGTGAGATGCGACGCATCAAACGGCGCTCCAGGCTAACCCGACGGGTAGGCACGGCCCACACACACCCCGATCTGGGAGGTCACCCACAAGTGCAGGGCTCCAGCCTGCATCATCATCAGAAAATCACATGACACCTGTCCTCGAGCATTCTTAATCAACACATGTGGCAGAAGATGTGGTTTTTTTTTTTTATTGATTGATTGATTGATTTATGAATTTATTGGCACAAGGGTCAGGTATGGCCAAAAAAGTGCCTTGCAAAAGACAATGTATGGATTCTCTACAGCCCAAAATTAGTCGCTGCGAAGTGCATAAAATACACAGGCATTAAAACAATGACAATGACTATAATGATAATGATGTATACTGTGAGCATAAAGGTTCTATTACAAGGGATGATGAATTGAACGTGTGAGTAGCACTCATACCTCACCAGTGCGCCCTTGAACACAAGGGCTGGGAGGCTTTAGCGAAATGCATCACAGTAGCAGTAGAGGATGTGCTACGTATACTTTGGGCTGATAAAATGCAATGTACCAATGTCTCGTAAAAACAGTAAAACTATCTTAAAGCTAATCCCAGCAAGTCAAGAATCAAATTATGCTGTTGGCTTGACATCTGACAGTGATAAGTACCCTAAAATGATGCCAGCTGTTCAGTAGTGAGCTTTGGTTTGGAGTCCACCACTGATTTCATTCCACCAAAGCGCATTTCTGAAGGTCAGCCAATTTTAACCAATTTGCAAGCGTTTCAGTTTCGCTTCACTTCTTGGCGAAGTGCACTGCCGAAGTTACTATGCATTTATCGAAAGTCGTCCATGGCAGCAGCGTCCCGCGCAACTGCACCGCGAGAAAGGCGTCCCACTCGGAAATAAGCTACACCAGCACTTGAATTTACGGATGGGGACTGGCATTTGAACTCAAAATACAAGTCCGAAGATGACAGCAAACCATATTCAAGCTCTGACGGTGACAATGCTTTGAGTCAGCCCGGGAGCTGTTCACCAGCGAGTTTCGGTTACGGCCTTAAGCAGTCTCCTTCCTAGTGCGCACTGAGAGCACCTGAGAGCTACACGGCAGGCTGCACACTTTGATGTGCTTGGTCCACCCTGAGCATGTACTGGCCTAGCACTACGAAGCAGCGCAAGACAGTTTACAACGGCACGCAATTTCATCTTGCTCTTCACTGCGGAGGTTACAAATACCATCTGGAAAAATACAAACAAATATGCATGAATGCATATTCTGGAGTTGCCCAGCTATGCTGAGAGAGATGGGTCCTGGAAAGAGGCGGCTCTAGAGATGAACTGGTCAACTTCTCATCGGATCATCCTCAGAAGATGCCGAAAAGGTGACGTGTTACAAGCGCCACAAATTTGAATTTTGTGCAAAAGAAATGCCAACGCTTCCCAACCTGGAACCACATAGCACAGGTGAAGTGCTGCCTTTTCCCAAGAATGGTGGTGTACTGAGCATTCATTTGTTTCAGACAATATTCCTAGGCGATTTATCTTTCAAATGTATATCTCAATTTCCTTTAATGTAAGTGCGTTTGTAGATGTTTTCTATTGTTTGTTTTATGAAATGGCCACCAAAATGGCGTTTTCTAGAGTTTTTATGTTACCCAATAAATTTTCTTGCTTTACAGCGTATGGAAAGAGCATGTCATGAACAATTTGCTATGCTGCAATGTGTGCTGTAACATTCTCCATGAAACCTATAAAAAACTACCATTTTCTCACGGTAACGAAAGAGTCCCAACACCCGGCTTCGGCTCAACCCCCAGGACCCCCTTTTCCCCAGACATGGTTACACGCAGGAGCGTTTAAAGCTCGTGTGCTCAGGTACGTGGTGTCGCAACACACTAACACCTGCTGACACAGACGCCCCTGCGGGATGGTTCGTTTGTCTTTTTCGGTATTTAGTAAGCAGACTGTGCACACTGCCTTATCGATAAATACAAAATTTACAGAAAAATATTTTAAGTGCCAGAAACACACAGTTTCAATTGTAGCCCCTACAACACCCTAAAGTTGCCCAAAAAGTGTTATGCCCCACCAATGGGTTAGAAACATCAAAATGTAAACCAAACTTGCTGTCACCACTTCTGCCAATAAAAGTGAAACAATTCAGTGCTTGTATATTAACCCCCGCATTCATAAATGCATTTTAACTTGATCTAAATGACGCCTGGCGTGAATGTACCCAAGACACTCATTGCGTTTCCTCCGGTGCGTCCACACATTTAGATCAAAACAAGCATGCACTTCAAGTTCAGTTTCATTTCTCAATATGGGGATAAGGGAATGCCATGCGAGGCACTTATTTCAATAAAAAAGATGAGTTAATATTGAAAAAGACAGTTGCTTCTCTTAGCAGTGAAGGCAACCAATATTCCAATTGCCTCTATCTCAGGTGAGGTCTTCATTTCTTTCCACCAAAATTACGCTGCCCATAGAAACAATTATCCTTTAGCAATACAACATATGAATGTCCTTTTGAAACAGGTCAACTTATTTTTTTTCACCTTGTATGGTATACCATCTACAGGGGTGGGCCAGCAGGAACAGCTTTCGGAGGAATTTTGGAGAAGAGTCATGGTTTTGGAGCCATGAACTTTGAATATGGAGCAGGTTAACGAGGTAAATAATGTCATTTCTGGAGCTGCAAATTTAGAATTTGCAGAACACTCAAAATCTGTAGCAGTTCAAAGAAGTAAGTTATTGCAATTTTTACTGTATTCCTTTTTTTCGCATTGGCTCCTGCAGTCATAGACCAAAATTCAGAGAGCATAAAAGACTGCTGTGTTGCGCTTTCTAGTGTTTATCATGTAAGTCAAGTCCCTGCATGATTCTAACTGCCATAGTTCAAACTAAAAAATAACTCGAACAGCATTTCGGATCCCATCATGGTTCAAAGTCTAAATTAAGAACAACTCTGGGTATTCCCGAACAGATAAAGGCAGTTTTTTAGAAAAAAAAAATCCCGTTTCCACCTGCCGCTTATCATGGAAGTATGATGCCAAAACACAAATTCCGTTCGAACGGTATGATGCATGCATTTGCACTTTTTCTTTTTTCATGCAGTGCTCAGGCTCCCCATCATGATTATTATTCATATTACCATAGGCGCCAACTACACAGGGGCTCCGTGGCTTGAGCCCCCTCCGGAGTTTTTCCGGGGGGCACAGCGATCCGTAATCCCCCCCCCCCCCCCCCCCTAAAGTTTCATTACCGGAGTTATGTTACCCACATAATTTGAGGATTCCTTTGCGTTGCCTCTACGTTTTCACTTCTGTTGTGGCTAAAACAGCATCATTGTCGCCACGGGACATGCATGGCTCTAATTTATGCTTTCGCTTTATTTCGGCAAATCATGCCAATAGAAGGACAAGCGCATTAGAAGCACCAGCAACAGCTATATACTGCATCCGTGTTTCCTCACTTCCACTATTTTTTTTTAATTTCCGCTGAGAACAGGGGCGTAGCCAGGGGGGGGGGGGAGGGGGGGAATTTGTCACCGAAATTTTTTTGTGCTGGCATGCACTGCCGACCAAAACTACCACCGACGCCGGGAATCATTCTGGATTTTGTCTATAATGTCTTTTTTCACTCTCGAAAAGACATTTCGGCACAAACATTGCGAACTCGGGCTGGATTTCGTGGCAACGCCCTTGCACCTGCAGTCACATAATGCAAGGAGCCTCATCTGAGCACAAACGTTCAAGGGCTTTTCGATAACGAGCGGGCGCGTTGCGGCATCTCGCAGCGGCCGCGGAATCTACGGAGCGCATGGATTTCAATTACGAAACTTTATGGGTATAAAGTTCTCATAAACTTTGACGCGAAAGGTGCACTGACATTTCCAAAGGCGTGCTTTAAAAGATTTTCAATTCTGGGACTATATGGGGTTAATGTTCTTATAAACTTGGGCCAACATGCGCGCACTGGAGCATTCGTGTCCAAGCCGTTCAGAAATGGAAGCACGCGCTCGCAATCTTCCACACACACTGAAAATTTAAGCCCCCCACCCCCCCCCCCCCCCCCCCCTGAAAATACAAGTATTTTCAGAGCGCTTCTTCGCATGCAAGCTGATTGTGGAGATACATATCTGAAGAACCATTTGGAAAGTTGCCCCAGTAATGCCTCGTAATTAAGCCCAGACGCACAAAACCAAATTATAGAAATTGTGGTGAAATTATCAAAGAAAGCCTAGATGCAAAAGCATGCAGCTTCTCCATACTTGCTGACGAAACGACGGACATCGCTGGTATCGAACAGCCTACTGTTTGTGCAAGGTACCTAAACAAGTATGCCAACGACATTGAGGGAGTGTTTTAGGTTTTAGCACCGGAATAGATGCCCATCTCTCATTGCGACTGCAGGTTTTATGTAAATGTAAATACTGCTGCAGACTCTCGTCACTCTTACAGTGACCACTGCCAGCGCAGAGAGAATATTTTTTAACAAGAGTTTACTAAAAAAAAACTACTTGCGCTCTACAATGTCGGGGGAACGCATGGTTAGGCTGGCGCTTCTATACGCCCACAGAGACGTTGGCAACTTCCCCACTGAGTGAAGTTTGTCCTTTAGATAGCGAAGCAGCAAAAATGAGTGCAAGTAAAAAGCTCTGTTCCTTCAGGTCCATAAGGTCTTAATTATGAAAACGTATGACTGTTCATTAGCTTTTAAAACCACAGAAATTTTCACCGTTTATTCTAGCAGTTAGCATCATGATAAAAATTATGCGAATACGAAAATTACGAGGACATCAATAACCAATTTTGACCGACCTTGCTTATTGAAAGCTCGGCCCACGCGGTGTTTGCCAAAAACACACTTGGATATTGGGTAGTTCAACTTGCCGCCATCATCTGTGGCTTTCGTTTGTCCTTTTCTTTCCTTTTTAGCTACCTGCTTTTATTTCTTTATTGAAATGAAGCAATACCCTCCTTTAATTTGGGTGCAGAATAATTGTTGCCGCTGTGCAGGCAGTTAAATTACACATTTTCGTACTGATTTCTGCATTATTCCTATAATATTCTACCCACATGGCGCTATCGCGACCGCTGCATGGCCCGAGTACATATCACGATTTCTGCAATCATAGTATTGTTCTTGCCTAGATCATCTGTCTTTCTGTGCGCAACGTTTACTATCTGTGACTGCGCAACATGTTTATTTGTCTTGTTTGACGCATTAGATAGAGTGACGTTTGCTTAAATACGTACATTTATTGTAGACTTAGACGTATATTTAAATATTTTGTTGGGAGGTTTTGTGTATACAAGCAGTGAACTTTGTTTCCAGCGACTCTTTTTTGCCCTTTAGCGAGTTGTGTTTTCGCATTTGTATATTCCATTCTATCTTCGCATTTCTAATGCATATTTTGCAGAACTCCTACTTTTTATTTGTACTCATTGTTGCGAGTATAATCTCGGTGTAATTACAATACACGACCGGTTACAGCTGCTCCTGCGTAATCTATTGCAACGAGGGACAGCATCATTGAGGTTTTTTCCTGGCCGTTTCATATGTGCAAAAATGTAAACAAGGTTCTTGAATGGCAAAGATTCATCAAAATATTTGTCCTCAACTTATTCATTTCATGGCCTTTACGTTTTCATATCAGCAGCATGCACTGCTTTGCTGGTTTCGAATTGATATAGTTCTAAAGCTCGAGTGATATTTTCTTTACTTATTAAATAGACAAAAAAAAAAAAATGCGGAAGCACTGATATCATTTATTTCTGCCACAATTTTTGCGGCATACGAATATATGCCTTTATGAAAAAATACATATTTTACTTGACAGTGCATAGCGTTCAATAATTCGTTTGCAGCATCTAATATACAATGGCATTGGCAATGCAGTTATTATTCATGCATTTGATCCCTCGACATATTCTATAAGGAGGAGGCCGTGCTGCAACCTGAGCCCCCCCCCCCCCCACCCGAACAAAATTTCTGGCTACGCCACTGGCTGAGAAGACCCCATTGCACAGACACAATATATTCAAATATATTTTAAAGAGAAGGAGGTAGCCAACTAAATGGGTAGCCTATGCCTAGAGAATGAATATGTTGATGTATGTTCACCTCACTTCAAATTACTTTGCGTACGCGCTTTGCTGGAGGCTCAATAAACGTTTTCCCAATCCAATCCAAGTGTTCACTGAAACACCTTGTATATAGAATTCACTCAGTAACCGAAATGATACCAAGCCGGATTCACTCGAAATCAGAATAAATATGTCTAGAAGTCATGCGCAGAAGCGCTTATACTTGGACTCAATGTACCAAAAAAAAGAAAAAGAGGTGCAGTTTGGACGGGAAGGCAAAGCAGTATTAGCGATGGCGAAGTAACAGACAATTACACAGAGGAAGATTCTTACCGTGTAAATCCGTGTAAGGATCACACCCGTGTAAGGGCCGCACCCCCAACTTAAAAGCCAATATTAAAAAAAAAAAAAACACACATACATCCAACCGAGAAGCAATCGCGTTCCGTGCGCTGATTCCGATCGGGCTCAACAGCGAATTGTCGCGTACAGCGTACTTTCGCGCGTCGCTACTGGATGTCGAGAGGAGGCGATCGCGATGGTTTACAGCGGATTTCATAGTCGTAGTTGGAAAAATGAGGTCAAACGGCCCGGTCCCATAGAAAGCCCGTCAAAATCACAACAGAAAAGTGCAGCCCTTACATGAGTCTATACGCTAGTTATAGTGGCGATATAAATTGTAGTAAACATTCACTTATAATTAAAATACCAAGCATAGTGTCATGCACGGACCATGTAAACCTGCAAATACAGCACTGGATGATCTCGAGCACTCACTTTCACAACGCAAGCATTATGAAGAACGCCGGCACCGAAGGCGATCGGTTCGTACAGTCGCGTTATTCACCGCAACTCAGAAAATTAGATTCATCATCATTATCAGCCTATTTTTATGTCCACTACTGACGGCCTCTGTCAGTGATCTGCAATGACCTCTGTCTTTTAACTCTGCAACACTAGGGACACAGACAGACAGCCCGGCAAGGAAGACAAGCGGGCATGAAGTTAGCAGCCATCCCTGCTCGCCCTTTATCATTGCACCCACCAATGATTACCAACAATTAGATATGGCACGCGGGCCACATAAGCGTCAGCCGCACACAGTCATTCACATCTACAGCAGGTCTACAGGAGAAGATGCGTGCCATCCTTGCCATTCACGTTTGATTACGTGACCTACAATTAACCCGAATATTGAGCACGTGGGAAGATAATGCCCATCAAGCCGCCATCCTTTTCAGCTGACTGTTACATGCTTTTTCCCCGCACCCACTGTGTATGGGTCGCTCATTTATATGGCTTTTGGAATTAATACGGAACATCACGGCGACGACAACAGCAAAAAAATCACAGCATATCCACGAAGTGAATGATGATGAGTGGGCGAAGCACCGGGGGATCATTCTGGTAATCCACAGCTACGGACGAGAGATAAAGAGAGCATGCGTCGGGAACGAACGCCCTTGTGCACCGCAGCGCCCCTAGCTACGGACGAGAAAGAAAGAGAGGGCGCGTCGGGAACGAGAGAAAGAGAACGCGCGTCGGGAACGAACGCCCTTGTGCACCGCAGCGCACCTAGCTACAGACGAGAGAGAAAATGCCGGAAGCGTTCTCCGGAAGCCGGAAGCTGGCTTCCGGATCCGGAACCGGAAACAGAAGAGGAAGTCGGCTTCCGGTTATACTATACATATATATGTATATATGCGTATACATACATACATAGCGGTCTCCATGCCAACCAGAGCTACGGACTTACTTCATCTAGTGAACACTTCATAAAACTACAGGTGGCTACATACGGAGGAAGGACAGACCCACGCCCTAAGGAGCTTCGCCCCTAAAATTTGCCTGGAGTGTCGATATAAGTGCAAGAAATAGAAAATTGCTAGCAAGGGGTATATATGTATACATATATATATATATATATATATATATATATATATATATATATTGCAACAAGAGTATTTTGCAGGCAGACTTGATGAAGTTGTTAAACAAGCTGGCTCGTTGAAAACCGACCTAGCGCGAACCACACGATCGTCAACGTCTTCCACATTGGCTGGCACAGAGCTGGTGCCAATGTGCTCCAGTACAATCACTCCCCATGCAGAAAGGAGCCAACCTGGCAACTTGGGGGAATGACAGCACAGGTGGGTCGTAGCACGGTTTCAGCCGTGCGACGTGAACTGCTTCACGCCCTCGGCAGCGGTGGTCGGAAGATGGCTCGAGCGGCTCGATGATATAGTTGATGGGAGATGTTTGCTCTGCTACTCGGTAGGGACCGTGGTAATTCAAGAGAAGCTTGGTGGAAAGGCTGGGAGTAGTGGACGGGACTCAGAGCCAAACTAGAATTTCCGGGGAATAGTGGGCGCTAGATGCGGATTCGTCATGGCGAGATTTTTGGCGACATTGGTCTTGCGGGGTAAACGAGCGAGCCAGTTGACGACACTCTTCAGCATAAGCAGCCGCTTCGGAAACGGGCGTGGCTTCAGAGACGTCGGGTCGGTAGGGGAGAATGGTGTTGAAGGAACATGATGGTTCACGTCCGTATAGAAGAAAAAGGAGAGAAGCCGGTGGTAGCTTGTGGCACAGAGTTATAGGCATACGTGACGAAGGGGAGCACGCGGTCCCAATTGGAGTGATCATCAAACACGTACATCGCAAGCATATCTCCAAGGGTACGGTTGCAACGCTCCGTCATGCCATTTGAGGATGGTACGCAGAGGTGGTGCGGTGAACAATGCGGCATTCTTGGAGCTTTGCCTCAATAGCGCTTGAGAGGAAGACGCGGCCACGATCGCTTAATAATTCACGGGGCGCACCGTGTCGCAAAATGAGGTGGCGAAGAAGGAAGCGAGCAACGTCTGTCGCGGTGGCAGCTGGCAGCGCAGATGTTTCAGCGTACCGTCTGAGATGGTCGACGGCGACAAAGATCCACCGGTTGCCTGAAGGAATGTTCGGGAGGGGACCGTAATGATCAATGCCAACACGGTTAAATGGTCATGCAGGGCACGGTAAAGATTGTAGAGGACCAGCGGTGCTATGAGGGGGAGTCTTGCGGCGTTGGTACGAAAGGCATGACTGCACGTACTGGCGAATGTATCGATACATGCCGCGCCAGTAATACCTCAGGCGTAGGCAGGAGTAGGTCTTGAATATGTCAGCGTGGCCGCATTGAGGATCGTCGTGGAAGGCGGTGCATATGTCCGAGCGCAGATGACGGGGGATAAGCAGCCACCTGCGGCCATCGGTTAGGTAATTGCGGCGGTACAACAAGCCTTCGCGAACGACATAGTGATGCGCTTCAACCATTGGCACTTGCCAGTATCCAGAGCGAAGATCCAGGGAAGAAAAATTCAGCACCTTATAGACAATCAAGAGCATCATATATTCGTGGTAGAGGATAAACATCCCTACGTGTGATCCTGTTTAGTTGGCGGTAATCCACGCAAAATCTGACTGAGCCGTCCTTTTTCTGCACCAGTACGACCGGAGAAGCCCAAGGACTGTGTGACTGCTGGATCACGCCACGTTGCAGCATGTAATCGACTTATTCACTAATGACGCTGCGTTCGGTTTGCGACACTCGGTAGGGACGCTGAGGCAATGGAGCATGGTGACCGGTGTCTTCTTCTTTCTAGGGTTTTATGTGCCAAAACCAGTTCTGATTATGAGGCACGCCGTAGTGGAGGGCTCCGGACTAATTTTGACCACTTGGGGTTCTTTAACGTGCACTGTTGTAGTGCACGTTAAAAATGCAAAACGCCCGTGTGCTTGCGTTGTGCAACACACGGGCGTTTTTGCATTTCGCCTCCATCGAAATGCGGCGGCTGCGGCTGGGATTCGATCCCGCGACCTCGTGCTCAGCAGCGCAAATGGTGACCGGTGTCAATACGGTGAACAATCGCTGACGTGCACCCCAAACACGGTTGGCCGAGGTCGAAAGAGATCCGAAAACGGTCAAGGAGTTGAACGAGCTGATTGCGCTGAGCTTGCGGGAGCGCGTTATCGAAGCTGCGCAACAAGACGTCGTAGTCAGGTGAGGCGGGAGCGGCGGCAGAAGTGACGGCATCGATAGGCAGTGGTGTCATATCGCAAGGTGCACCAAACGGAAAGATGGCATCAAAAGTGTCAAGACGCCCAACAGATTCACCATGTAATAGAGTTGAAGGGCAGGGAAACAGATTGCATGCGTAAACTGCACTGGAATCATTATCAAGTGTGACGAATGCGAACAGTAGGACAACATTCCGGCGACGCGCACATTCATCAGACGGTACAAAAAGTGCAGCTGAATTGGGGACAGCGTCACAGGTGATGGACACTAAGGCGACAGAGAAAGCAGGGATGACGACGTCAGTAGCGACAACCACTTTAGCAGACGGGTGAGGGTCATCGGCGGTTGTGGCACAGAACGGAGATGAGGCGAGTTGTGCACGAGCGCAGTTGACAACTGCATGATGCGCGGAAAGGAAGTCCCAGCCCAGGATAACGGCATGCGGTGCATAAGAAACGGTGACAAATTCGACAATGTAGAGCGCATCTCCAATTAAAACACGAGCGGTGAAGGTGGGCGAAGGCTTGACGTGCTGCGAGCTCGCTGTGCGTAGCGAAATATCAAAACGGGGAGTCGTCACTTTGTTCAGTTTGCGGCAGAGAATCTCACTAATCACACAAACAGCTGCTCCTGTGTCGACAAGAGCGTTCGTCGCGACCATGTCTATAAACATTACAATCTCGTTAGACGGCAAAAGAAAAGGCCTTGCAAATTTCGATGACGGCGCAGTTCTTGCTTCAAGAACTGTGGCTGTTTTCCTCCTGGGCATGGTTGGAACGACGAATCATGGGGGAAAGGGAGCGGCGGCGGGGAGAAGATCGGCGTGAATTGAAGGCGAGGTGATGTGAATACGAGTCCGTGGCGTCAGATGCGAGACGGTGTGTAGCTTGTTGAGAGACATGGCTAAGGTTGGGAGCGCCATCACAAAAATAGAGTCCGCGGCGGCGACAAAGGCGCGCAACATGTCCCGGAATACCGCAAGCGTAGCACACTGGCCGGTTGTCCAGAGTGCACCAGGGGTTTATAGGTGGTCTCGGATGCGAGCAACGGTACGTAAACCGGCCGTACCGGACTTGGCGGCATGTAGAAGCTGGTGGTTGGGCATGAGATCGTGTAAGGGCCTCAACATAAGTTAGCGGCGCCGTAACTTGCGGCGGCGAAGTGGGAGACAGGAGGGCCTCAGCAACTTGCGTCTGGATAACCCGATGAAGCCACTGGTCCAGTGGGGGGAGAGGCTCAGTGACCGATGCCACAAGAGAGAGCTGACGTGCAGCATACGTATTGCTGAATTTGAGGCAGCAACGACGTGTAATCAATACCAGAGCTGCTAGGAGCCAAAGCTGAAAGGTCAGCCGTTTGCATTCCAGGGCAACGTGTGGAGATGCGCTGCTTACGCAGCTCGTCAAAACTTTGGAAAAGTTCAATAACTTGAGTAACACTCCGTGGGTTTTTGGCCACGAGCATATGAAAGGCATCATCGATGATGCCTTTCGTTATGTGTTTGATTCTGTCAGGTTCCAACATGGACGCATTCACCCGCCTACAGAGGCCGATGACATCCTCAATGTAGCTTGTGAAGGTCTCACCAATTTGTTGAGATCGTCCGCGGAGGCTGTGTTCAGTGCGAAGCTTGCGCACCGCTGGGCGGCCGAAAAACGAAATGAGGGTCTCTTTGAACGCTGATCAGGTGGTAAAATCAGCTTCGTGGTTCTTGAACCACAGGTTGGCCACGCCGGTAAGATAAAAGATGGCATGAGTCAGCTTGTCGCGGTCATCCCACTTGTTGTGTACGCTAACACGTTCATACTCGGCCAGCCAGTCTTCCACGTCGTGACCGTCAGTGCCACTGAAGACTGGAGGATTACGCTGACAAAGCACCCCAGAGCACACAACAGGTGTGGGAGCAGAAGAAGCGCGCGAGGGGCCGGCGTCCTCAGTCATAGCGAAGGCAGATGGTAGCGTACGGCTGCGGAGTTCCAGGACGCTGAAGGGGACAACTCAGCACCTCTACCAAATGCAACAAGAGTATTTTGCAGGTAGACTTGATGAAGTGGTTAAACAAGCTGGCTCGTTGAAAACCGACCTAGCGCGAACCACACGATCGTCAACGTCGTCTTCCACAATGGCTGGCAAAGAAGAGCTGGTGCCGATGTGCTCCGGTACAATATATATACATATTATAAAGGGGATTTATTGGGGTTCGTAGCGACAGCGGGTCGTAGGATGCACCGAGCCCAGTCCTTTCGCTCGAGCTTCTGCTGCGCGCTTGATGCTGCCGATGCTGCTGACTCTGCGTCGACGTTCGTCATCTTCCTTACAAGGGCCCCGCGGAAATAAAGGAGCCATCCTGGCGACTTAGTTGTCCCGAAGGACGATAGAAAGGTGATACGGCTTGAGGCGCTGAACGTGAACGACTTCATGGTTCCGACGTCGCATGTCGGACGGCGGCGTGAGCGGCTCAACCAGGTAATTAACGGGTGATGTTCTCTCGAGAACGCGGTATGGCCCGTCGTACTTCGGAAGGAGTTTTGAAGCGTGCCCAGGCGTGTGGTGTGGCACTAACAACCAGACGAGGGCACCCGGGAGAAAATTGGGAGTCGAGTTCCGGGCGTCGTGAACGGCTTTTTGACTGTTCTGGTCGTCTGAGGTGAATTGGCGGGCCAGCTGGCGACATTCTTTGGCGTGTCTGGCTGCTTCCGAGATCGGCAGGCATTCGGATGGGTCCGGCCGGTAGGGCAGAATGGTGTCGATTGTGTGCGAAGGATGACGGCCGTGAAGAAGGTAAAAGGGTGAGAATCCGGTAGTGGCCTGAGTCGCGGTGTTGTAGGCGTAGGTGACAAACCGAAGAACTAGATCCCAATTAGAGTGATCAGGTAAGACGTACATGGCGAGCATGTCACCAAGAGTTCGGTTGAAGCGTTCCGTGGTGCCGTTAGTCTGTGGGTGATAGGCAGTGCATTTACGATGAACAATAGCGCATGCAGCAAGCAGTTGTTCGATGACTTCAGATAAGAAGGTGCAGCCTCTGTCGCTCAAAAGTTCACGTGGACCGCCATGACGAAGGAGGAAAACGGCGTAGTATGAAATTGGCGACTTCCTGCGCTGTAGCATTTGGTAGAGCAGCAGTCTCCGCATAACGTGTTAAGTGGTCTACCGCAACGATGATTCACCTGTTGCCGGTAGGAGTCAACGGAAGTGGCCCGTAGAGATTGATGCCCACGCGATCAAAGGGTCGGGATGGGCATTGTAAAGGCTGGAGTTCACTGGCGGAGTTGTGCGGTGGCGCTTTGCGACGTTGGCACTCATGACAAGAGCGGACGAAGTTGCGAACGAAATTGTACATTCCCCGCCAGTAATAGCGGTGTTGAAGTCTTTCGTAGGTCTTGAAGACTCCTGCGTGGCCACACTGAGGGTCGACGTGGAACGAGGAGCAAATCTCTGATCGCAAGGTTGGCGGAATGACGAGTAACCATGTGCGACCCTCTGGGGCATAGTTGCGGCGATACAGTAGCTGGTCTCGAATCGCAAAATGAGGAACTTGGCGCCGAAGCGTTCGTGACGCTGGAACTTTCGACGTATCCGAGAGAAGGTCGAACAGAGATGCAGTCCAGGGATCATCACGCTGTGCAGAGGCGATAGTGTCAAAGTCCAGAGATGACGATGTGCACTCGCAGGAGGAGTCGTGACTGGCCTTCGGGGGAAGCGGTGATCGGGATAGCGCGTCAGCGTCGGAGTGCTTTCGCCCGGAACGGTAAACCACGCGGATGTCATATTCTTGAATTCGCAATGCCCAGCGGGCAAGGCGGCCCGATGGGTCTTTTAGCGTCGAAAGCCAACGTAGTGCGTGGTGGTCGGTCACTACGTCAAAAGATCGGCCGTATAAATATGGGCGAAACTTGCCAAGCGCCCACACAATGGCCAAACACTCCTTTTCTGTTACGCTGTAATTGGCCTCCGCCTTGGTTAACGTGCGACTCGCGTATGCGACGACGTATTCTGTGTGGCCAGGTTGACGTGCCAACACAGCACCAAGGCCTACACCACTTGCGTCAGTATGAAGTTCGGTTGGCGCTTGAGGGTCAAAATGGCGAAGAATGGGTGGCGTCGTGAGAAGACGGCGCAAGGTTGTGAAGGCGTCGTCACACTCTGGAGACCATGATGAGAGATCTCTAGAGCCACCAAGGAGCTGCGTGAGAGGTGATATAATTGACGCAAAGTTTCGAACGAATCGCCGAAAGTAAGAGCAGAGGCCGATGAAACTGCGTAGCTCTTTGATAGTGGTAGGTTTTGGGAACGCAGTAACAGCACGTAGCTTCTCGGGATCCGGGCGAACGCCCTCCTTTGACACAACATGGCCTAAAATTGTGAGCTGACGAACAGCAAATCGACATTTCTTCAGGTTAAGTTGCAACCCGGCGTTGGTCAAGCAAGTGAGTACGTGCTGGAGGCGGAGCAGGTGCGTTGCGAAATCAGGGGCGAACAGCACAATGTCGTCAAGATAGCAAAGACAGATTTTCCATTTGAGGCCACGCAGAACATTATCCATCATTCTTTCGAACGTAGCAGGTGCGTTGCAAAGTCCGAAAGGCATGACGGTGAATTCATACAAGCCGTCTGGTGTAACAAAGGCAGTTTTCGGGCGATCGGCCTCTGCCATCGGAACCTGCCGCAAATCCAGCGAAGAAAAGAACTCGGCTCCCTGCAAACAGTCCAGAGCATCATCGATGCGTGGTAATGGGTAGACGTCCTTCAGTGTGATCTTGTTCAACCGTCGAAAATCAACACAGAAGCGGATGGAACCGTCTTTCTTCGTGACGAGTACCACGGGAGAGGCCCATGGGCTCTGTGAAGGTTGAATGACGCCCCGACGAAGCATGTCATCGACCTGTTCTGCAATGACGCGACGTTCCGCAGCAGACACGCGATATGGTCTTTGTCGCAGCGGTGAGTGAGAGCCAGTGTCGATGTGATGCTCGACTGTCGACGCACGGCCAAGAGATGTTTGCGCAACGTCGAAAGAACGGTGGAAGTGCTGAAGGAGTGCGAGAAGTTGAGATCGCTGCGAATGTGTCAGATCGTCGGCGATGAATGGGCTGAACACATCTTCCCATGCTGAGTCGGCTACGGAGAGGGCACTCAGTTCATGAACGGCAGTAGAAGGCATTTCGTCGAGGACGGAGACAATTCGGGTTGAATCAATCGACTCGACGTAACCAAGGCATTCGCGGCGGAGCAGTGATAGCGGCGACGAAAGATGATTGTAAATGGGCATCGTGCTGACACCGGCGGCGAGGTCAAGAGCTGCAAAGGGCAAAGGAAGCGCTTTTCGGGTAACAAAGTGATGAGAGGGCATGAATAAGACCGTCCCGTGTGATATAGCACTACACGAGACCGGTACGAATGCTGAAGTGCACGGGGGAATACAGGTGTCTTCTTGCACGAGAAGTTTAGCGGCAGGATGAGCATCGACCGAGGCCAGGTCACCAAGGTGGGAAAGTTCAATCTCAGCCCGAGTGCAATTTATGATGGCATTGTGGCGTGAGAGAAAATCCCATCCTAGAATAACGGCGTGGGAGCACGATGAAAGAACTATGAACTCAATCGTGTATAAAACGTCCTGTATGGTTACACGGGCTGTACAAGCAGCGGTAGGGCGAATGGGTTGAGCACTTGCCGTTCGAAGCGACAATCCAGACAGAGACGGTCACTTTACCAAGCAAGCGGCAAAACCTGGCATCCATAACTGAAATAGCGGCACCGGTATCGACGAGGGCGACTGTAGCGACATCTTCGACAAACACATCAATGACATTGGCAGGTAAAGGAGGAGGACTTCGGCATGTCGACACTTGCGCAGTTCTTGCCTCAGGAACTGCGTCGTGTAGTTTCCCTCTTCGTTAGAGACGGGTCGCTGACGCATAGGGGAAAGCGATCGGCGACGTGGGGAGGGTGACCGGAAGCGTTCGAAGCGAGGACGGCGATTAGTCTGGGAGCGAGGTGGTGATGGATCGAAGGGTCCGTAAGGCGCACTTGGATCGGGCGGCACATAGGACACTCGTCGATCGTCATCGAACGCCTGCGATCGGCGGCGGCAGAACCTTGCGACGTGACCAGGATACCTGCATGCAAAGCATATAGGCCGATTGTCCGGCGTACGCCACGGGTTAGCGACGGCAGTGCTGGCCCAGGGAGCAGGAGGAGGAGGGCAGTGCACAGGCTGCTGGAAACGTGGTACGGGCACACTGCAAGGGGCCATTGCAGCAACCGCAGCATAAGTTAACGGTGTAGCCACGGCATCCTGCTGGTGAACAGCTGGCAGCGCTTTCGTGACCTCTTCATGGATCACATTACAGAGAGGAGACGGCAAAGTGTTGGCAGACTCCGGAGTGATGGACACCAGAGACAGCTGTCGTGCGACTTCTTCGCGGACGAAATCTTTGATTTGGGCTATCAGGGAGGCTTGTTCGGGGCTGGTGGTCAGGCTGCAGAGTGACGCCGCATTAGGTGTAGGGATGTCGCCTTGTCAGAGCTCGCTGCTTTCGCAATTCATCATAGCTCTGGCACAAGCTGATAACGTCGCCAACAGTGCGCGGGTCCTTGGCCAGAAGCATCTGGAACGCGTCATCATCGATTCCCTTCATGACGTGCTTAATCTTTTCCGCTTCCGTCATGGCAGCGTTCACGCGCCTGCACAAATCGAGGACGTCTTCTATATAGCTGGTGAACGTCTCACTGTGTCCTGTGCGCGTGTACGCAAACGCTGCTCGGCTCGGAGTATCCCGACGGCGGGTCGGTCAAATACTTCGGTAAACGACGTCTTGAACGCCGACCACATTCGGATATCTTTCTCATGATTCCTGAACCAGAGACTGGCGACGCCCGCAAGATAGAAGGATACGTAAGCCAGCTTGTCCGAGTCATTCCATTTGTTGTGAACGCTCACCCGTTCATAAGATGACAGCCACTCTTCAACGTCGTTGTCGTCGGTTCCGCTGAAGATGGGAGGTTCCCGCTGGTGAACGGTGCCAGCGCAAGGGACGGGTGGCGATGGAAGAGTCTGCTGCTCGGCGTCCGGCATGGCAGAGGGTAGCGTCCGCGAACGAAGTTCCAGGATGGTAGAGTGGAACGTTACCCAGCACGGCTCTACCACTTATAAAGGGGATTTATTGGGGTTCGTAGCGACAGCGGGTCGTAGGATGCACCGAGCCCAGTCCTCTCGCTCGAGCTTCTGCTGCGCGCTTGATGCTGCCGATGCTGCTGACTCTGTGTCGACGTTCGTCATCTTCCTTACAATATATATATATATATACACACACACATGGCAAAGTTTCGGAAAGCTGGTCTGGCCCCAGCCTCACCCCCAGAAAAATTTAAACCTTCCGCCTATTCATATTACCCTACAGGCCCCAGAGGAGCACTGAGTAAGGGGGTTACAAAAGAGTACAACAATGAAGGAAAAAGAAAAAAGGAACCAACAACAAATGAAAATACGGGAAGTGCAAAAATCATTCACACAAGCAAAGAAACAAATTATACATTTGAAGAAAAAAGATAAGCATCATTCTACAAACTCAAAATGACATATGAAGTTGCAATTGTTCATAAAATTTAACAGGACCACTTATCGGCAAAATATAACTAGAAAGATTATTCCATAGTGGTATGACACGTGGCAATGCTTAATTGGTGAAAGAGCGTGTACGGCCAAAAATGCACCTGAAACTGGGATGTCAAACAGATGTGGGTGAAGGAATTTAAAGCGAGAGACAACTAGTGCATGAACTGTAAAAGTACTTATGAAAAAGGCATAGAACAGCAATAGAACGGTGGGAATCCAAGTTAATAAGCATAATATTGCATGTTACTGAGCAAATACACTACCTTGAGGTACACCTGATTTTATGTATGATAGAGAGGAGTCAAAGCTATTCACAGCAGTAAACTAGTGCATACAAGACAAGAAAATACGAAGCCAAGTTAATGTTAAAGAGTAAAGTCTAAGAGCGGTTAGTTTAGCTATTAGGCAGCGGTGAGCTACTTGGTGGAAGGCTTTTGCATAGTCAAGAAAGATAGAATCAATGTGTTTGTTATTCATGCTTAAGTGTAACTTGGACATGAATTGAGTACCACAGGACAACCCCTTTACTGAAACCATGTCGGTTATCAAAAAATAAGTTATCTGTCTGTTATTCATGCTTAAGTGTAACTTGGACATGAATTGAGTACCACAGGACAACCCCTTTACTGAAACCATGTCGGTCATCAAAAAATAAGTTATCTGTCTCAAGAAGATTGTGGAAACTGAACCTGGCAACGTTCAACACGTGCACCCTCTCGAGTGAGCCTAGTGTAGCAGGGCTGTTTCAGGAATTATCAGGCATTGTATGGGATACTGCTGGCTTTAGCAAGGTAAGAAGAACAGAGGTGAGGCTTATATAGTACTGACTAACGACCACGTCCTCTGCTACAGAGGTCTTCCAGATAAAAGAGAATATGAGGTAGGATTTCTAATCCATAAGTATATAGCGGGAAGCACTGATGAATTCTACAGCATTAATGAAAGGATAACACTTGTCGTAATCAAGCTGAATAGGAGGTAGAGAATGAAGTTAGTAAAAGCCTACGCCCCAACCTCCAGTCACGATGATGAAGAAATAGAACAGTTTTATGAAGATGTTCAATTAGCAATGAGGAAGGTGCAAACTCAGTATACTGTAGTCATGGGTGACTTCAATGCAAAAGTGGGGAAAAAGCAGGCAGGTGAGCAAGCAATTGGCAACTACGGCATCAATTCTAAAAATAGCAGAGGAGACATGTTCGTAGAATTCGCGGAAAGGAATAGGCTCCGAATAATAAATACCTTCTTCAGGAAGCGTAACAACCTGGAAAAGCCCTAATGGAGAAACAAGAAATGCAATAGTTTTCATACTCTCTGCCAATTTCCGCATAGTGAAGGATGTAGAAGTGTTAGGTAGGGTAAACTGCAGTGACCATAGGTTAGTGAGGTCTAGGATTTCTGTCAATTTGAAGAGAGAAAAATAAAATTAGTCAAGAAGAAACAGGCCAAACTACACGCAGTAAGGGTAAAAGCAGACCAAATCAGGCTGGTGCACGCAAACAAATATGAAGCTTTAGAACTAGAAGATGAAGACAACATAGAGGTAATGAATGAAACCGTAAGTGGCTGATCTCAGAAGCACCAAGGCAACCAGTTTGTAAGCTCTCTCAAGTAACAAAGGACCTAATAAAGAAACGACAAAGCATGAAAGTGTCAAACTCAAGAGACCAGATTCGCTGAACTGTCAAAACTGATCAACAAGAAGAAAGTAAGGGATATTCAAAATTATAACATGGGAAAGATTGAGGAAGCCATAAAATATGGACGCTGCATCAAATCAGCGAGAAGAAAACTTGACATAGGACAAGGCAAGATGTATGCACCGAAAAATAAGCAGGGTAATAGTGTCGCGTTTAATAGACAGGCGACTTCTAAAAGAGGCCGTTAAAGTAAGTCCGAGTTGTCGAAGGGGCAGCGCAGTACCGACAAAAGACCAAGGCGCTAGCTCGTGAACTAGGCCGTCCGCGTCGTCTTCTGGGAGCAAGTGGCACAAGCCCCCTCTTCCCAGAAGAGCATCGACTCGATGCTAAACAAAACATTGACTAGCAGAAAGACTTGTCCCAGGAGAAAACTAATAGTCCGGAAACCACAACTATTATGGTGTGCGATATGGTTCCCAACTAACCTTGGGAATGTTAGCCAGCGCCACCACTCATGGCCATGTCAGTGGAGGCAGAACATCCCATCTACCGTAGTCGTCGCGTAGTGCGCCAAAGCTGCCAGATTCAAGACCTTCGCTACGTAATGAACGAGAAGAATGGAAACTGAGGGGGCCCGTTTTTTTATTAGTCAAATCATAAGAAGCCAGCAAACAATGACACGAAGGACAGCATACAGAAAATTATTTCAAGTTCTTAATTGAAATAAATAAATGGTAAAATAAACGAAAATGAAAGTGGATGAAAAGCAACTGGCCGCAGGTGGGATGCGAACTCATGTCTTCATATTATGCATGCGATGCTCTTACCAATTGAGCTACCAGATGCCGTTTTCCCATCTACTTTCTGGAGTAGTTATGTCTGTCTATATATCAATATGTCTGTCTTTATAAAGCGTAATGCAGGCATGTGGTTAAAAAACTCTTGTATGCTACCCAGTGACATCAAGGCTACCAGATTCGAGACCCTCACTATGAATGAATGTTTTTTTAGCCACGCGCCTGCTCTCCTAAGTTCACGTGACGCCATCGGGCTGTTCCACATGCGCCCACCACGTGCTCCGAGTGGCACTGGCTGTTAACACTCCCAGGGCTAGATCTTGTAAACATAAATACCCAAGTTAGGGGACGCATTGATAGCACAATTGGTAGTGACGATATAAAGCCAAGAAGGTTGTGGGTTCGGCTATCTTTTCGTCCACTTTCATTTCCATTTTCTTCATTATGTGCTACATTTCAGTTTCAACCCCAGCTAATTTCCCGGATGCGTTCCTTGGCTTTATTGTCTGTTGGCTTTTGTATGGTCATAATTAACAAAAATCGAGCACCTCTATTTCCCTCTCTCGTTGAATTATATATACAGCCAGAGCTGGATATATCAAGCCAACATAACGAATTATTGTGTATATGGAACAGCTGTAAATTTCTATTTCTGTATAAAATGTTTATTTTATATATTGAGCTACCTATATATTAAACTTTCTTGTGATCCCCTTCAGATTCGATATATCTGGGTTCAACTGTAAATGCGTTGTAGTGACAGTGAAGTGACGTGCGAGTCAAGCGCGTAGGCTGTTATATGCATGACTCGTTGAAGGTTCTAGCATAATCGCTGGTGCCCGCATGCCTTCCGGACAGTACTAAACGATTTTGCGTCGCTCGGACAATTGGATTACACAAGGTTCGGTCACAAGAAACAACGGATAGAACCATCGATAACATTCGGGAAACTTCTGGCCGATAGATGCAGGTGCTCCGGAGCCTTCTCTGCACCGTGTCGACGAACCCTGCCGTAGCGCCTTTGTGCGTTGCGGGGTGGAGGAGCGTCGTGCACTTTCTTGACCATCGCTCGTTGGGTAAGCCTTGTGCAAACCCATCTCCACAGCCTCCAGCATTGAGAGAAAGCTTTTGAGCTCAGGCCTCAGCTTCCGCATCAAGTACACCACCACGGGGATAGACGAGAACAAGAAAGTGCCAGCCTTGGCTTTTTCGGATGACCTAGCAAGGCAGAATGTGCATAGCACCTTCAAGCCTTGCTACCAGTCGGAGATCTCTATTCTAAAAAGAATGCGGTGGTCCAACTAGCGGGTGACTTCACGGCTGACCTCTCGGTGGCCTTGAATGGAGAGCAGCTGTCCATGGCAGCAGATATGTACACTATCCATGACAATAAACTTGGCCTCACTGGACTCAGGGCCCAATGTATACTGCGTTGCCGTTGTTTTGGGGCTGTAATCGATATGTCATGGCGCGAGAGTTATGGAAACTCGTGCACATACCTAGCCTGTCATTTGCCAACGTGGTTGTTTGTCTGTCCGCCACAACACCCATGCATGGCTTGAGCGGCGGAGAGGGGAGGTGGCATGTGCTGCCCTTGGCTGCCCCAGGGAAAGTGGCGAACAAAACGGTGCAAGGCGACCTGGGGTGGTCGAGCTTTGAAGCGTGGGAGGTGGCCAGTAAGCTGACATTTTGCGGGCGCCTGCTCTTCATGCAGCTAGATCGATGGACACGACGTGTGTTCGAATATATTGTTACACGGCTCTGCACAATATTGCTACATGACGAGGAAGAGGAACACGAGCTGGGGGGCTGAAGAAGACGACGCTTCAGTGACTGACTGGTTGTGTCAATCACTGTCAATCGTGTAAATATTGTAAATATATTTTCCCGTCTTGCTTCTTCCCTCCGTCACATATTTGGTGGAAGTGCTGGGTTCTACTGTGCACGACGGAGCTCCGCAGCAGACGTAGCCTGGCCACTAACAACATGACGAGCGCTGGAGCCGGTGCAGGGACAGCCACCATGCCGACAGGAGCAACCGCTACCCCAACGCCGACAGTCATCTTGTCCCAGCCCCGCGACCCAGGCACGTTTTCCGGGACCGACAACCTTGACGTCGATGAGTGGCTCCACATGTACGAGCTTGTCAGCGCCCATAACAAGTGGGATCCAACTGTTATGCTGGCAAACATAATTTTCTACCTGCAAGGCACGGCACGGGTCTGGTTTAGAAACCACGATGAAGAATTGACTAGCTGGGAGCAATGCAAGCAAAAGCTCCGCGAGTTATTCGGCAAGCCTGTTGGCCGTCAGCGAGCTGCGCAAAAGGAGCTTGGGTCTCGCGTCCAGACGTTGACCGAATCATACCTGACATACATCCAGGATGTTCTCGCCCTTTGCCGCAAGGTTGACGAGCGGATGTCGGAAGAAGACAAAGTGAACCATGTACTGAAGGGCATAGCGGACGACACTTTTCATCTGCTCGTATATAAGAATTTTTCCACCATCGACGACGTCATTAATGAATGTCGACGCTTCGAAGAAGCAAAAAGTCGTCGCATCGCACACCAATTCACGCGTCTTTAAAACACAGCTGCTACGTCGTCGTGCGAGGATCTTCACTCTCCGCTTCAGCCGCCAACGTCCGAGAGCCTCGTTCGTGTCGTTCGGCGAGAGATCGAAGCCGCGGCACCGATTGGCTTCCAGACCTATGCTACCGATTCTCGACCGACAATTTCCCTCGTGCAGTCTGTCGTACGCGAAGAGTTGGCGAACCTTGGCATTCAGTCTGTCTGTTCCATCAACCGATCGGATACCTACGCCTTCCCTACGATCCCTGCTTCGCGACGCCAGTACCCCTCTCGGCCTTTTCGCAACCCAGCTGAATGGCGAACATCCGATGACAGGACGATTTGCTTCAACTGCCGACGCGTTGGCCACATTTCCCGTCACTGCCGCAATGCCTGGACGTCATCGCAATATCAGTCTGCGTCCCCGCCTTACCGCCGCTCACCCGGTACTCGACCACCACCGGAAGATTCCACAGAGCCATACTACTCTACTCAGGCGTCCTCATCTACACGGCAGAACATCTGTATTATTTACTGTTATTCGAGAGTGTCCCCATGACGTTATTCTAGGCCTTGATTTTCTATCCGCTCACTCCGCACTTATCGACTGCTCCGCTGGACTTGTTCAACTCGATTTGCCTTGCCCTGACCCACACGAGGAAGTTTCCAGCAGACTGTGCTCAGCTGAGCACATTCGACTCCCCCCACAAGCCATGACCTGCGTCCTCCTCTCCCCCGCTCCACCTGTGCCTCACGGTGACTCTATTGTTTCTCCTCTCACAGACGTTCTCCTTGCCCGTCACGTTGCTCTTCCGCACACCGTCGTCACTATCACCAACAACTCCACCAGCCTTCCTCTCGTAAACTTCGGAATTGGGGACCAAGTCCTCCCGCAAGGCATAACCTTGGGTACACTGTCCTCCTCCCAAGATTACCAGTTATCAGCCTTGACTGCTGATATTACGTCATCTACCCTTGACTCTGCATCTTCTTTGCCGGCTGTCTATCCGGAGTTAACAAAGATGGTTGCTCCCGATCTTCCGCCACACCACGCCGACCAGCTACACCATCTGCTTGCCTCGTTCAGCGACATTTTTGACCTGCATGGTCGCCCTTTAGGCCAGACCTCTCTGACGACACACCATATTGACACCGGTGACGCACACCCTATTCACAGGCGACCATACCGCGTGTCTTTGCATGAACGACAAGTCATTCACACGGAGGTTGAAAAGATGCTCTCTCGAGGTATCGTCGAACCGACATCCAGTCCTTGGGCGTCCCCTGTGGTTCTAGTTAAAAAGAAGGACGACACCTGGCGCTTCTGCGTGGATTACCGGCACCTTAACAAGATCACAAAGAAAGACGTTTATCCTCTACCACGCATTGATGACGCCCTCGACTGCCTCCACGGTGCGAAGTACTTTTCTTCCATCAACCTTCGTTCTGGCTACTGGCAGATTGCCGTCGACGACTTGGACCACGAGAAGACTGCCTTTATAACGCCCGACGGCTTATACCAGTTCAAAGTCATGCCGTTCGGCTTATGTAATGCTCCAGCTACATTTTAACGCATGATGGACACACTCCTGCATGGCCTGAAGTGGTCCATCTGTCTTTGCTACTTAGACGACGTCATCGTTTTTGCTCCTACATTTGCCTCGCACCTGGAGCGCCTCTCGCTCGTTCTTTCTGCTTTTCGCACTGCTGGCCTTCAACTTAACTCATCTAAATGCCACTTCGGCGGCCGCCAAATTGCTATCCTCGGTCATCTTGTTGACTTATCTGGTGTGTGCCCAGACCCGGACAAAGTTAGTGCCGTACAGAACTTTCCTGTCCCAACCTGTACTAAAGATGTCCAGAGCTTCGTGGGTCTGTGCTCATACTTCCGCCGCTTCGTGCACAATTTTGCGGAAGTCACCCGTCCTCTTACTGCTCTTCTGAAGGCAGACGTTTCATTTTCCTGGTGCCCTGCGCAGGCAACCGCCTTCTCGAAGCTTATCTCCCTCCTGACGTCTCCACCCATCCTGGCGCACTTCGACCCGTCTGCTCCTACAGAAGTCCGCACCGATGCCAGTGGTCATGGAATCGGTTCCATTTTATGCCAACATCAGCGAGGTCACGACCGCGTGATTGCATATGCCAGCCGTCTGCTTTCTCCCGCTGAGCGTAATTATTCCATCACTGAATGTGAGTGTCTTGTGCTTGTCTGGGCAGTGGCGAAATTTCGCCCTTATCTATATGGTCACCCATTTAAGGTCACCACAGACCATGGAGGAAGGAAACAAAACAGGAGAGGCCCTGACGTCACTTTTTTGAAGCCGGAAGTGCAGCCATGTTGGTGTGCCATCTCTCTTTGCGCCTCCAACCAGGGGTTCTGCAGCTCGCCGGAGCAGATGGGCGCGAACTTTGAACTTGCATTGTTACGAGCCGCCGGAAGTGTGTGCTCCTGACGCGCGTCAAAACAAAGCCTACAAAACTTCTGTAGCAGTTTTAGTGAAGCAGACGCGCTCCTGTGTTTTCCCGTGGCACGTTGAAGAAGACAACGAAGATTCGCGCCGTGATTGCTTGAGTGTATCTGTTGCTGGCCGACACTCACACTCACAGACCCAAAACACAACTTTCAAGCTTACACACTACGCTCCAAAGTCAGCTTTTCTCGCGAAAAAAAGGTGCTGCAGGGAAGACACCGGCGGAAAAATCTTATCTCACTTTTCAGAGACCGAGAGCAGCAGTGAAGGCTTCAGGAGCGCGGTTGTCATGGCAACGTTGACACTTGGGGTACACATCCCAGTGCTCCGTTGCGATAAACATCACGTGACTTCCGCCACATCTTCTCCAATACGTTTGTGCTGTCCAGGGCCTCTCCTGGGGTTTCTTTCCTCCATGCCACAGACCAACATGCACTCTGCTGGCTTTCGTCCCTGAAAGACCCTACCGGTCGCCTAGGGCGCTGGGCAATACGCTTACAGGAACACTCGTACACAGTTGCCTACAAGTCCGGCCATTTACACCAAGATGCTGACTGCTTGTCCCGCCATCCAGTCGACCGTCCTGATGTTCCTGCGACCGATGCTTCTGTATTTTCGCTATCTGCTTTTGCTGATCTCGCTACCGAACAGCGCCGAGATCCAACCATACGTGGTATCATGGACAAGCTCACATCTGGGTCAAGCGATCCCTCCCTTCGCTTGTTCGTACTCCAGGACGGCATTCTACATCGGCGCAGCATGCACCCTAGCGGACCTGAGATGCTGCTTGTCATTCCCCGGCATCTTCGTACCACTGTTCTGTCCCAGCTACACGATGTACCAACTTCTGGTCACCTTGGGGAATCTCGTACGTATGACCGTGTCCGGCGACGATTCTTTTGGCCTGGTCTGTACCGATCTGTCCGCCACTATGTCGCTTCGTGTGAGTTATGTCAGCGCCGGAAGAAGCCGTCTACGCTCCCTGCTGGTCGACTCCAACCTCTTGACGTTCCTGCCGACCCCTTCTCTCGCGTTGGTGTAGACCTCCTGGGACCTTTCCCCACATCTACCTCCGGCAATAAGTGGATTGCCGTCGCAACCGATTATACAACTCGGTTTGCGATCACCAGAGCCCTCCCAACCTCCTGTGCAACAGACGTAGCCGACTTCCTGTTGCACGACATCATTCTTCACCACGGCGCTCCTCGTCAACTTCTTACCGACCGGGGTCGCTACTTCCTCTCTACAGTTGTGGACGACTTGCTCCGCTCCTGTTCTACCAAACACAAACTTACTACTGCATACCATCCGCAGACGAACGGTCTTACTGAGCGGCTTAATCGAACAATAACGGACATGCTCTCCATGTATGTGTCTGGTGACCATCGTGACTGGGACACTGCTCTCTCTTTTGTCACATTCGCGTACAATTCCTCGCGCCACGACACTGCCAGTTACTCGCCATTTTATTTGTTGTACGGCCGCGATCCGGTATTGCCTTTTGACACAATACTGCCTACCCCTCAAGAGTATGCCCGCGACGTCATTGCCCGAGCCGAAGAAGCACGCCAAGTTGCTCACCATCGCCTTTGTGCTTCCCAGATCAAACAGAAAAGCATTTATGACAGTCGTCACCGTGACGCTAACTATGCTCCCGGGGATCTTGTCCTTCTATGGTCTCCGACCCGCCGCGTCGGCCTCTCTGAAAAACAAATGTCTCGCTACTCCGGTCCTTATCGGGTCCTTCGCCAGGTGACCGACGTGACCTACGAGATCTCTCCGGTCACACCTACTACTCGCTCCCTCCAGACTTCCCATGACATCGTTCATGTCAGCCGCCTGAAACGCTACCAGTCCTCTTCTACCTAGGAAGCACCGGGACGGCGCTCCCACGCCGGGCGGAGATATGTTACACGGCTCTGCACAATATTGCTACATGACGAGGAAGAGGAACACGAGCTGGGGGGCTGAAGGAGACGATGCTTCAGTGACTGATTGGTTGTGTCAATCACTGTCAATCGTGTAAATATTGTAAATATATTTTCCCGTCTTGCTTCTTCCCTCCGTCACAATATGATGGTCACAGGTCTTCGTACGGCATGGGTGAGGAGTGTCTAACAATTGGAGAAGCTGTCCGGTTTTTTTCAAGGAACTGCCAACGCAGACGGTGGACAGGCTTATGCAAACGAGGTGTGCTGACGGGCGACTGAAGAGGAGGGAAGCAGGTGGTGACGACAAGATGACAAGTCAATACTTGCCCTGTACAGTCAACACAATTGCCGCTGTGCGCTTGTACACCAACAGCTTGGGAAGCGCACTGTTCGAGGCGAGGGCAGGAGCCCTTCGGACACTTGTGCACATGAAAATATACGGCAGTGCTGCGACTGTACCAGTATGTTATGCTGCGCATGCAAAATTGCAGATGAGACGATTGAACACATGGTGTTGAATTGCAACCAACTAGGCAGTCCCGTAATGGCGAACACAAGCTTCGAAATTGCATTGGGTTTCACGGACATGAGTGGGACAGTCGATACCAATGCTGCAACGTTAAGCGGCGCCATAGTCCCTCAATACTTTTCTGGTCACGAAACTCCGCCTTCACTCTATGGGAGCGCTTGATATGTCGCTTGAAACCGCCGTACTGTGGCACCACTGCAGCTGAGAGGCCACCTTTCTCCGTGTTAAACCCGGAGACTGCAGATGCGGCCGGCGTGGGCTAAAAGTTTGGAAGCGTACTTTATATTTGTGATAGATTTTTAATCAAGATCCGAATTCTGGCATTCTACAATTGAAGTGGCACGTTCGCCTGACGATGCCGTTCACGTGTTATGTGCCAGGGGGCCGTTCCGGCTACGAAGGCACTACCGAAAATGTATCGCTATTTTGCATTTTCAGTGTTCGTGAGCACTTCGAGAATTGGAAGCGAGCCATACCACGGCAAGAAACGGACAATTTCAGCTTCGAGTCAAAGCATGTGCGTGTGTGCGCGAAGCACTTTGATCTATGATCCATCTCCGTACGGACTATTTCACGATAAACGGCGACGCTGTATTGTTGCCGAGGCACACGCCGCGCCTCAGGCCTACTGCCATTCCTCGTGTTTTCGACGGCCTGTGTGCACGTGTGTGTGTGCGTGTGTGATTCTCAGTAGCCAGTTCTGCTTACAAGATTTGTTTCATTTATATATTGCAAATAAAAGCTGTGCCTATTAGTACTTCCATGAGAACATAAGCACATATAAAAACTTTGTTCTGGTTTAAACAATGAAATATTTATGACCTGTAACCACGACTGCACAATCTAAAAAAAAATTATGGGGTTTTATCTGCCAAAACCAGTTCTGATTATTTGGACCAGAAATTTGGACCACCTGGGGTTCTTTCATCATCATCATCATCATCAGCCTATATTTATGTCCACTGCAGGACGAAGGCCTCTCCCTGCGATCTCCGATTACCCCTGTCTTGCGGTAGCGTATTCCAACTTGCGCCTGCGAATTTCCTAACCTCATCATCCCACCTGACTTTCTGCCGTCCTCGACTGCACTTCCCTTCTCTTGGTATCCATTCTGTAACCCTAATGGCCCACCGGTTATCCATCCTACGCATTACATGGCCTGCCCCGCTCCATTTCTTCCGCTTAATGTCAACTAGAATATCGTCTACCCCCGTTTGTTCTCTGATCCACACCGCTCTCTTCCTGTCTCTTAACGTTACTCCTAAGATTTTTCGTTCCATCGCTCTTTGTGCGATCCTTAACTTGTTCTCGAGCTTCTTTGTTAACCTCCAAGTTTCTGCCCCATATGTTAGCACCGGTAGAATGCAATGATTGTACACTTTTCTTTTCAACAACAGTGGTAAGCTCCCAGTCAGGATTTGGCAATGCCTGCCGTATGCACTCCAACCCAATTTTATTCTTCTGTAAATTTCTTTCTCGTGATCAGGGTCCCCTATGAGTAATTGACCTAGATAAACATATTCCTTTACAGACTCTAGAGGCTGACTGGCGATCCTGAATTCTTGTTCCCTTGCCAGGCTATTGAACATTATCTTTGTCTTCTGCATATTCATCTTCAACCCAATTCTTGCACTTTCTCGATGAAGGTCCTCAATCATTTGTTGTAATTCCTCTCCATTGTTGCTCAATAGGACAATGTCATCTGCAAACCGAAGGTTGCTGAGATATTCGCCGTCGATCCTCGCTCCTAATCCTTCCCAGTCTAAGAGCTTGAATACTTCTTCTAAGCATGCAGTGAATAGCATTGGAGAGATTGTGTCTCCTTGCCTGACCCCTTTCTTGATAGGTATCTTTCTACTTTTCTTGTGCAGAACCAAGGTAGCTGTGGAATCCTTGTAGATATTTGCGAAGATATTCACGTATGCCTCCTCTACTCCTTGATTACGCAATGCCTCTATGACTGCTGGTATCTCTACTGAATCGAATGCCTTTTCATAATCTATGAAAGCCATATAAGGTTGATTGTACTCCGCAGATTTCTCGATTACCTGATTGATGGCATGGATATGGTCCATCGTAGAATATCCCTTCCTGAAGCCAGCCTGTTCTCTTGGTTGACTGAAGGCAAGTGTTGTCCTGATCCTATTGGAAATTATCTTGGTGAATATTTTATACAATACTGAAAGCAAGCTAATGGGTCTGTAATTCTTCAATTCTTTAACGTCTCCCTTCTTATGGATAAGTATAATGTTGGCATTCTTCCAGCTCTCTGGTACACTTGAAGTTGTGAGGCATTGCGTATAAAGGGCCGCAAGCTTTTCAAGCATGATATCTCCTCCATCTTTGATTAAATCTACTGTTATTCCATCTTCTCCAGGCGCTTTTCCCCTGGTCATGTCTTTCAAGGCCCTTCTAACTTCATCGCTAGTTATAGAAAGAGCTTCTGTATCCGGTTCATCACTATTTCGAATGAAAGTAGCTTGGCTGTTTTGGCTACTGTACAGGTCAGTATAGAATTCTTCTGCTGCTTTTACTATGTCATCGAAATTGCTGATGATATTACCATGCTTATCTTTCAGTGCATATATCTTGCCTTGTCCTATGCCTAGTTTTCTTCTTACTGATTTCATGCTGCGTCCATATTTTACGGCTTCCTCAATTTTTCCCACGTTATAATTAGATTTAGGTGCACGTCTTTAATGTGCACCTAAATCTAAGTACACGGGTGTTTTCGCATTTCACCCCCATCGAAATGCGGCCACTGTGGCTGGAATTCGATCCCGCGAACTCGTGCTCAGCAGCCCAACACCATAGCCACTGAGCAACCACGGCGGGTTCGACTGCACTGTCTGTGTGTTGATATTTATAGACGGCAAATTATTTGCAACTCCTATGTGGAGCCTGTGAGGTATTTGCAAATAAATAAATAAATAAATAACCACTTAGTTTGAGTTCTTGCCTATAGATTTCGCATGCTGATAGCAACAGCTATTGACAATTCTAACATTTACTTAAGGTTGCTACCTCAGGGCTGCGCTGCTTATAAAAGGGCCATGCCACAGAAGTAATTCTGTTTCCTGATGCAAAGTAGGCTTCCAGCCGTGATAAATAGCACATTAGGAACTTAGTGCAACAGGAAAAAAGAAGATGTCAGTTTTCAGTCAAAATTAAATGTTATTTCTCATAAGAATTTTTGCGAGCTAGAACGGCTACATTTGCTTTAAAGAAAGCTCGCGATTCAAATACTAAAATGCGTCGCAGTTTGCCAAGGAGGTATGGTACAGAGTGCAACGAACCGTCAATCCTCGTCACTCTACTTGTGCGAGTTAGAGAATAATAAGCGCAGTGCTGAGCCATTCGGGCATAATAATCCGTTTGGGTTTTGATAAGGTATATTGACAACGAAAATCGTGTTTGAAAACTTTGTCGCACATTTGGAACCGTACGCACGAAAACTAGCAAAGCTTGCCCGATACATGAAAATGACAATGCTTTCCTTCAAGCAAGCATTTCATTCACGGCTACAATCTGCCGATGTACCTATTCCAAACTAATTCTGACGTCATAGAACATTTTATGTTTCGTGTGATTAGAATCTGTCACCATTGCCTGAACGGCTCGAGTGCGATCGGAATTCAGTAACAGCACACGACCTTGAGCTGAGGTTGTCATTTACTGGGAACGCCACGCCGCTAATGTCTTATTGTTTGTACAGCACATAAAAGTCGCTTAGAAGTTTTTAATCGAAGCCGGTTGGGCCAACTAACGACAGATTTCTGAGTAAGACAAATTCTATGCACATCGTTTGCTGACACACGGAGCCACAAGCCGAATTTGAGATTGTTTACTTTTAACGTGATAGCATTTAGGGCCCCGTGTCGCAGAAAATCTGGCGTCCGCAATGCCACCCACGGCCGAGAAAATCATTCCCAACCATGCAGGCCCTCCAAATATATTTTACCACTAAAGTTGCTCACACTTTGTCTTGCTTTCTTTACAAAGTTATTCCTCGGAATTTTGAGAGTGACAGCCCACAAACAATTGTCATGAAACATAACACCGACAGTGCATGCCTTTTATGCTAAATCTTCTCAGGCTGAAATATTAAAGGTGCAAACAATAAAAGAAGGCCGGCCCACGAAAGAGGCCGCGTTTCTACCAGAAAGCGCCCCTTCGTGCATAGTGTTCACCGCCAGCGTTTCCCGGTAAACATTACAGTTACATAAGCTGCAGTTGCCAGGAAGTGTGAGAAACAGTCAAGGATCTTTGAATGCTATCGCATTCCACTTTTGAAGGCGAAGTTTAAGCGTCCTCCAATTTTTGTACGCGCCTTGATTTCGGTTAGAAAACCCTCTCAGATGTTAAGTTTGGATACTGTAACTGCTACAACAAAATAGAATGTAAATAAAATCAAAAAGAAGCTGGGCTTTCGGCCGCCCAACGCGACCAAAGCAGAAAAAATACCGCCGCCGCCTGCAGTGGCCGCTCGGCTAGGTGGCCTTTCTTTTACAATGGTGCCCCCAGTGGCAGGCACTGGTTCTATATCATACTGAAGCGGGAGTTTCGTAAGACAAAGCTATTAAGGGACTATGGCAGCGCCATGAGTGTTGGAGAAAAGCAACGAACAAGTGTTGATAGATGCATATACCACTGTGGCCCCCCAACCCCTTACTTGTAGGTTGTGTATGCTTGCTTTCATGTCTATTTTTTTATTATTATTATTCTTTTTTTTTTGTTTGTTTGCTCAATGCCTGCTCGTTGCAAAGGGTTTGGCCCCATTGCATTATCATCATCAGTGGTGGCCATGCAGGGGAAAGAAAAAATCAAAGCCCGTTTCTTAATGATGGCTGAATGTGAAGCTTTCGCCCATGCAAACTGAATCAAAGTCAAAGTCGAAAGCCAACGACCTGTATCGAGCGTAATGCACACCGTGATCACCACACGAAGGAGCATTTATTGAAGACACGGGAACGCATATATAGCCGCGCTTGCGCACAGCGTTGCTCTCCTTGTTCGCCCAGTGTTGCTGCCTTGGCTGGCCGTTGCATCCTCCTTTCTTTGAAGAAGGAAAACACTGAAAACACAGATAGGACTGAAAGCATTGAAAGCACTGAAAGCACTGAAAGCACTCAACATCGATGCGTAGCAGTCGACACTCCTAGGCTGTTTCAGTCTGCTGGAACCCGTGCGTGTAGGCCAGGCGGTCTGGGGGTCTTCGCGGTCTGGTAGATCGTCGCAGTGAATCTGCAATGTTGGGCACTCCTGGTGTGCCTGCTGGTGGTCGGTCCTGTGTGGCCTGCGGAGGTTCTTGCCTCTGCTGTGTGACAGCGCTCGGAGATGAATCAGTGGCGTCGTCGCAGTCGTCCGCCTGGTAATGGATGGTTCGATAGAACGCTTCTGGTGTTTTGCGAAGGTGCTGTCTATTTCGACGGAAAATCCGGCCATCCTCAGTCAGAACGGTGTACGATCTCGGGGCCACGAGATCTTGGACTTGCACTTTGATATCCCATCTACCATTTCGGAGGATTCGGACGACGTCTCCCTTCTGTAGCGGAGGTAGTGGTCTTCCTGAGGTCCTTGCCTGAACATGTTTCTGAACGAGACCTGAGGATGACGCTGAAAAATTTGGAAGTAGCGTTCTTAGACTTCGTCCCATTAGCAGTTCCGATGGTGAACGGCCATCTTCGAGAGGACACACCCTGTAGTTGAGAAGGCCCAAATAGAAGTCCTCTTTCTTGGTCTCAGTCTTGCCCAGAAGCCGCTTGACCACTTGTACGCCCTTCTCGGCGAGCCCATTGGACCTGGGAAAACGTGGACTTGAAATCGTATGCACAAAGTCATAACGAGCCGCAAAATCTTTAAACTCTTTTGACGCAAACTGCGGGCCGCCATCACTGCAAACTTCTAGTGGTATTCCATGCCTTGCAAAGATCTGACGTAGTTTATGAATGACAGTTGTTGCAGAGGTCTCCTTCAGGTGCTCGACTTCTGGAAAATTAGAGTAGGCATCATAGACAACCAAAAAATGCTTTCCGGCGTGTTGAAAAAGATCTGTACCAACTCTGGCCCATGGCATGTCTGGAACGCTGCGCTGGCACAGGGGCTCGTCAGGCTGTCGATAAGCAAACTTCTTGCAAACGTCACACCTGTCAATGAACTGAGCAATATCTGTTGACATTCCTGGCCAATACATCAACTTGCGAGCCCTCGATTTGCATTTTCCTAAGCCGAGATGCCCTTGGTGCACTCGTCGCAGCATCTCTGTTCGCATGCTTGCAGGCACGACTACTTTGGTTCCCTTGAGGAGTACTCCGTTGACTACAGAAAGTTCTTGTGTGAAGGACTTTAGTTCACCTTCTATAGGCATTGATGACTGCAGCCTGGAGATGACGTCTTGCGCCGTTGCATCACTGGCAGTTGCTACCTGCAGACGGGATAGGGTGGCTGGTCCGACGACGGCAGTCAGGGCGCCCACGGCATGAACTTCAACGTCCGTTGTGCCTTTTTCTGGTTGTTCCCGTGATGGGATTCGTGACAATGTGTCAGCAACAACCAATTTGCTGCCTGGAACATACTGCAACTCAAACTCGTACTTGAGCAGTCGAAGAAATAGTCGTTGCAGACGCGGTGGCATGTCGCCTATTTCCTTCTTTGAAATTGCCAATAATGGGTTGTGGTCGGTTTCGATAACGATATGTCTTCCTATGACATAATCATTAACTTTTCACAGCCGAATGTTATGCCCAGGGCCTCTTTTTCTATTTGGGCGTACCTTCGCTCGGTTTCTGTGAGTGCCCGCGACGCGTAGCCTACCGGGCGCCAGTCTCCTCCATGTTGTTGGAAAAGCACTGCTCCGAGTGCAAATGCTGACGCATCCGTCGACAGTTTTGTGGGAAGCTCGGGATTAAAGATAGCCAGGACGGGCGCTTCCGTCAGCATCATCTTGAGCTGCGCCCACTCACGCTCGTGAACATGCGTCCATTCGAAAACTGTGTCCTTTCTAATCAGGCTGCGCAAGGCCTCAGTATGGGCTGACAACAGTGGCAAGTACTTGCCGAAATAGTTCACGGTACCAAGCAAGCGTTGAACGTCTTTCTTGGTCGTTGGCGGAGGGTGGTTTAAAACGCACTTTATCAGGTCGGGATCGGGCTCAATACCTTTGGAACTAATCTTATCACCCAAGAAGCTGATTTCAGTGCGTCCGAAAATGCACTTTTCTGCATTCAAAGTTAGGCCCTCTGCCTGTGCCCTTTCCAGCGCTTTGAACAGGCGTTCATCATGTTCCTTTTGCGTAGAACCCCACACTAGCACATCGTCAATGTACACACGTGTTCCCGGGAGGTCGTCAAATATCTGGCTCATTGTACGCTGGAAAACTTCGGGTGCAGATGCAATACCGAACGGCAGTCTGAGATACCGATACCGGCCAAACGGCGAACTGAATGTGCAGATTTCTGATGTCTTTTTGTCGAGAGGAATTTGATGAAAACCACTGTTGGCATCGAGTCTGCTGAAATACTTTGCATGCGCTAGATCCCCTTCGATTTCTTCCCGACATGGCAACTGAAAGTGCTCTCTCTTCACCGCCCTATTAATTGCTCGCGGGTCCATGCATACTCTTAAGTCCCCATTTTTCTTCCTCACGATAACCAGGGGACTTACCCAGTCTGATGGTTCTTCCACCTTCTCGATGATGTTTGCAGCATTCATCCGGTCAAGTTCTTTCTTAAGTGGCTTCTTGAGGGCGAAAGGTACACGCCGGGTTGGCTGTACCACAGGGACAGCGTCCTCTCGAAGCACCATTTTGTACTCGCACCGCGTCCTGCCAATGCCAGTGAATAACCTCGGGAATGCCTGCTTTAGGCTTCCATATGCCTCGCTGCTGTCCACCGCGTTCACTCTGTTGACCAGACCAAGTTGCTCACTTGCCCCGAGGCCCAGAATGGCTTGCTTCTTCTTTACTATGAAGAACTCAAGTAGCACACGCCGTTTGTCTAACTGCACGGCGAGGCGAACCTTGCCACTGTGTGGTATTTCGCCACCCCCATAATGGCGCAGGATGCTCCTCGTGGGGTACGGCTGCTGCTTAGTTCCGAGCCTTTTGAACAGCGAACGCGGCAACAAGTTAGCCTGCGCTCCCGTATCGACCTTCAGCTGCACATCAGTTCCTTCAATGTTCGTTGTTATAATCCAGTCGCGACTTTCGGGGCCACGCTTACTTTCCGTCGTGCTGATCTCCAGAACGTCGAAGTCACTGCCACTCTCCGCTCCTTCGAACACGTCATCAACGGCTGCTCGCTTGCTTGTACAGCAGGCGGCGAAGTGATTAGGCTTCGTGCACTTGTTGCATGTCTTGCCGAACGCCGGACACTTCCTTGACGCGTGCGAGAAGTTGCAGTACCGGCATTTTTGGCGTCCGTGTTTCGCTTGCGTTCGTGAAACAGGTTCAATCTTGTTTTCCTCCATCCACGCCCTATTTTGCGATTCGGCAAGTTCCTCAGCTTTGCAGCATTCTACTGCTGTAACCAGCGTCAAGTCTTTCTTTCGAAGAAGTTTTTCTCGCAGGGAAGTGCTGCAAATGCCATACACGATTTGGTCCCGCAGCATGGAATCTCGCAAATCCCCAAAGTTGCACGTTCTTGCTTTTAGTTGCAGATCCCGAAAGAACTGTTCAAATGGCTCTCCGTGTGCCTGACGACGCGAGCGGAACACATAGCGTTCGTAAGTCTCATTACGCTTAGGCAAGCAGTAGTTTTCAAACGCTTTAACCAACGCGTTGTAGTCATTAGCTTCCTCCGGTGATAGGTTCAGGGTATTAAACACGTCAATAGCTTCTTGACCCGCAACATGCAAAAAAAATTGCAGCTTTCTGCTCCTTACTGCGTGGCTTCGTGGGCTCCGTTGCTATCAGGTACAGCTCGATGCGTTGCTTGAATGTCTGCCAGGACGCCGCTGCGTTGTCGCCCACTTGCAGTGGCTCAGGCGGGGGTAGGTCGGTCATGGTCCGTGAGCGAGCTACACTTCTGACACCATGTATCGAGCGTAATGCACACCGTGATCACCACACGAAGGAGCATTTATTGAAGACACGGGAACGCATATATAGCCGCGCTTGCGCACAGCGTTGCTCTCCTTGTTCGCCCAGTGTTGCTGCCTTGGCTGGCCGTTGCAGACCACGCAACGAACTGAAGAAATGCTGAGCGACCCGATGCATACGCGATTTGATTGCTTGTTTAGGGATTGTATTATTTTAATGTTGAAGTTGAATGAAAACACATTTCGTTAAGTTGCATAGCCTTTTAGATCATGTAGCCATTGATTACATGCACACACTCACACTTTAATCGACTGCATGCCGTTGCCGATACACGGGATCGGCCTTACGGGCACGATCGCGCTTACATTTGCGTATGGCAGCCTCTTCTACCATGCACTGCACCTGCAGCCTACCCATGGTGACAGCTAGGAATGCATTGCGTGACACGCGTAATGCAATGCAGATATATACAGTTCATCTGGGTAGCGTAGCGTTGCAGTTCCCATTGTTCTTATCGGTACAACTGCAAATGTAAACTGTAGTGTTCAACCGATTGTGTGCGCAGATAGTTCCATTGTGCAAGTTGGCTTTCCTGCAGTGCGTTTTTGGCGCTCACGGACAAATCAGTGAGACAAAGAAAACTTCGCTTTAAGTATAAACCGCATGTAAGCAATCTTGCGCGCAACAGCGACACAATGAATGAAGATGGCTGTTGCGTTCGCTCGTCGCCTGCAAGTCGTACCGCACGCGAGCGACGACTTTTGAGCGACGTCTCCCCGGTGTTGCCGGTATGAGGGCAGCAAATGCGCGCCAAAACTGGCGTGATGCATGCTTTATTAATTTAAGTTGATGTGTTTTACTGTAAAGAGCAGCATAAATATTTCGAAAGGTCTTGCACTAGGTATCAAAATTTAGTGGTTTGCTCGTTCCGTGTGACAATCAGTAGTGCTTGACTGATGTACAGCGGTGAGCACTGTTAGGGTGAACACGCGAGCGCGTGGCCGACGGCACTGTCAGCGCCCCGTTACGGTCATCACTGGAAACATTGCGCATGCGCATCACGCCTTCCGCGAAATAATTGTTCCACCGCGCGCATGACGTCATGAATGCACTTGTTCGTCGTCTGCTAGCCGCATTTTTGTTTCTAAGCCCATGCATCCTGCATTTTAAGATTTCTTTAAACATCTGTGCTTGAACAGAACAAGACAAAAAAACTTGTATATCTATGGGGGCGTGTCTATTCGTTCCCTTCAAAGTTGTTGTGCATGCAACGCCGTATATAAAACAACCAAACATCTTTCGCAGCCGTTCATTCTGTCGCCAGATCGTATTCTGGCTAGGGTTCCCGATGATGAACGGCGCTCAATTGTCGATCTTTCCCTGAAAGGTTATTCCCAGCGGTATATTGGCGCTTTAGTTAATAGGCCCCTGAAGACTGTGAACAGGATAATTCAAGCCTACAAGTATGAAGGTCGCATTCAGGATGCACCCCGCGCGCCCCGCCCTAAAGCTACCACAGACGATGAAGACGCCCTCATAGTTGCAGCTGCTGTTCGTAACCCTTTCTTGCCAGCCCCAGCAATACGCGAGGACTTGGATTTGGACGTTTCGGACACCACTGTTCGACGTCGCCTGCGTACTGCGGGCCTTCGCAGTCGCGTCGCAGCGCAGAAGCCACTACTAACGGCGGCAAACAAGGACGCACGACGGCAGTTCGCTGAGCTGCACGAAGCATGGACATCAGAAGAGTGGGGTCGCGTCATCTTTTCGGATGAGTCGACGTTTTCGACGCGACAAGACCAAAGATTGCGTGTTTGGAGACTACCAGGCACACGGTGAGGCAAACTTCCTGCTTTGAAAAGCAATTGTTAACGTCACAATGCCACGCAGGAACGACCCGGACAACGTGCAAGGTGTTTGTGCCAGTGGGAGATCGAGTGTGAACGTGTGGGGTGCTGTTTCAAGATATGGTTTAGGGCCCCTGCAACGTATACGTGGACACTTATCGTCGGAACAATACTGCAACATTTGAACAATGTGCTGTTGCCATATGCGAGCAGTTTATTCCCAGACGGTGATTACCTGTTCCAACAGGACCGGTCACCGATACACACGGCGCGGGCTGTCAAGGAGTTCCAGGCGGAGCAGCACATGCAGCTACTGGAATGGCCTCCGAAAGGAGCGGACCTGAATGTGATAGAAAACGTGTGGGGCCGTCTGAAAGCTTCTTTGGCAAGGAAGCCCCTTTATTCCGCGACTTCGGACCAGTTGTGGGCGCAAGTCAGCAACGAGTGGGAAAGGCTGAAAGCCGATCGGGAATATGTTCGATCACTTTACGACTCGTTACCGTCCAGAATAGCTGTAGTCGTTGCTGTAAGTGGTCACATGACTCGCTATTAGATTTGCTCATGTTTTTATATTTGTTCTCATGGTCTTGTTTAACTTGAATTGCAAAAGTGCAATTTTCTTGAATAAAAAGTTTAATAATTATCCCTCTTACACTCACTTTTTTCCTTCACGCGCCAATCTTCAATCCAGATGGACCTTGAAATGCAGAAGGTATCAGCTCAGCGAACAAAAAATGCGGCTAGCAGACGACGAACAAGCGTATCGATGACGTGATGCGCGCGGTGGAAAGAGTGTTTCGCCAAGCACATGCTGCGCATGTGCAATGTTTCCAACGATGGCTGTTACGCGGCGCTGATAGTGCCGTCGGCCACGCGCTCGCGTGTTCACCCTAACAGTGCTCACCGCTGTACATCCTGTTCCAGCTTGGCACTATTGGTTAGTCGCTCATAGCACTTCCGGGCAACAAATACTAGATTTCCAGAACCGAGCGAGCGACAAGATCTGATAGCACGACGGCCTGTTTCGTCGCTCGAAGCCGCCGCTCGTTGCGCACAAAATCGCTCTCATGCGGTTTAAAAACAAGAACTAGCAAGCTCGCCTTCGCTGCAAGCATTCCAATCTTCTGTGCCGCTGTTCTCGCTTAGATAATAAACGCGACTCTCGAGTAGTGTGCCTTGAATACACTGGACGATAGGCCATTGCCAAAAGCAAAAGTCTAGGGAGCCTGGCCTTGCAGCTCATCAGCCCAGAAAGCCATTCGAGCAGTTCCTGAAGACTTGAGTGCCCCACATGCTGCACCTAGCTTGCAAGCGCGACCAAGACTCGTGTCTTCTCGCTCTCCCCCTCCCACGCATCATGTCAGTAAACTGGACTGGTTAACCTCCCTGGCTTTCCTTCATGCTTTCCCTGTTTCCGGTAAAGATTACGGTTGCATAAGCTGCAGTTGCCGGGAAGCGGCATACGAAGAATGGAGACACTGCACTACATTTTCGTACGTAAAAGAACAACCCGCTCAGCAACTCATTTCATTTCTGTGCGATAGCGCTATGGAAATGCCACATATAGTTCGGCCTCCCGAATAGCAGCGTGAACACGATGAGCGCCGACGGGAACAGCAACGTCAATATGCACAACAGCGTCATGCTCAGGCTAGGCAGGACGCAGTGGTTCCTGCCCAAAGCAAGGCACGCACAGTTAGCACGCCTGAAAAGCAGCGCGAATACGATGAGCGACAAAAAGAACAGCAATGTCAATGTGCATAATGGCGTCATGCTCAGGCTCGGCAGGACCCAGTTCAGTTACAGCTTCGCTGGCCAACCACCTTCACAGCGTTCACGAAGCGTCAGGTAACTGAAATTATGGAGGCATCGCAATATGCGTGTGATCGCCCGGCTTGTCCCCGTGTTGTCACATTTCGTTGCTTCACTTCGGCACCACTACACATGGTTTCAGGGTTCTGTTTGAGGATCTGCAACTAGCAAGCAGACGCCGGCTGCAGCGGAGCACGCGCACGGTTCTCGAACCACTGGAAGCACCATTAAAGCCGTCCGGAGAACGTTGTGGCTACGAAACAACATCCACGGCCTTTGGATCCAGCGGCCGTGCAACAACCATGCCACCACACGTGCGAAAACGCGCCGATCGTCTTGCACTTTGCATTTGATTTTAGAAATAAACGTGCGGCACAAGCTAAACTATGCAGCAAGTGCAGCCAAATCTAATGCGCAACCAAGGTGGGCTAGCAAAGAAAGCCTCTGACCGGGGCGCTTCGCTGCCCGTGAACATCGCTTCTTAAGACACGTGCATGAAGTGCGTAACACTTACGGTGGGGTTGGCTCAAACGAACAAAGCGGGTGGCATTGTTGAGAAGGGTGTCAGACAACTTGAGAATTTTCTCTACCACAGAGAAAAATGCCATAGTGAAACCAGGTGAAACGCCGGTACACACAACACCCCAGTTGAAGTGTACCACAGAACACCCATACAAACTTTTTTAAGGGTAACTGTACCACAACTGTACTACCTTCGACAGTGCAACGAAAATAAGCGTAGCGGTGGCGCGGTGAACTAAATATATATGCGACCGAGAGATGACGCTGGCAAAATAAAAACTAATATCATCATCATTACGCAGTGAGCAATATGGCCGCTATCATAGAGTTTCACACATCCATAGTTTCACTAGCCACCGTAGTTTCACACAACGATTTTAGACACAACTAGGGCTCTATTCTGGACACGCATGGCTAGAGTCATGGAGGAAGGAAAAAAACTTATTTTTACCTCCATGGTTAGAGTGACCTAGAATTGGAGAGTGCCCGGAACGAGCATCCAAAAGTGAAGCCAAACGACCGTAACGCCGCTTGGGGCGCTGCGATCGGTAGCACACAGCCGGCCGTGGCTCAGAGGTAGAATGTCTGCTTTTCACGCAAAAAACCGGGGTTCGAATCTCGGCAGGAGACGATGTGTTTCCGTTTTTTTTTACTACTTCATGCGTTGATTTTTTTATTCTTTATACTGCTGCTTAACACTTGCTTCCGTTGCTATGCAATGCAACAAAAAGTTAAGCAGAAGCTGAAGGAATAATAACAAATAACAATGTTTTGCAGTGAATGATAATGTGTGCAGCGCCACCTCACGGTAATCAACAAACTATTCCAACCAAAGCATGGCCTCCGAGAACTGCACGCGTGCAAAACCCGCCGACGCCTGCTTGACAGGCTCCGCTGTGCGCTCAAGGCTCATTCACACTAGGCCGACACGGCACCGATTTTGTTCAGCCGACTGTTGGCGACAGCGGTCTACATGACGGAAAATGCTGTCGCCAACAGTCGGCTGAACAAAATCGGTGCCGTGTCGGCCTAGTGTGAATGAGCCTTGAGCGCACAGCGGAGCCTGTCAAGCAGGCGTCGGCGGGTTTTGCACGCGTGCAGTTCTCGGAGGCCATGCTTTGGTTGGAATAGTTTTGTTGATTACCGTGAGGTGGCGCTGCACACATTATCATTCACTGCAAAACATTGTTATTTTGTTATTATTCCTTCAGCTTCTGCTTAACTTTTTGTTGAATTGCATAGCAACGGAAGCAAGTGTTAAGCAGCAGTATAAAGAATAAAAAAATCAACGCATGAAGCAGTAAAAAAAAACGGAAACACATCGTCTCCTGCCGAGATTCGAACCCCAGTTTTTTGCGTCGGAAGCACACATTCTACCTCTGAGCCATGCCGGGCTGAGTGCTACCGATCGCAGCGCCCCAAGCGGCGTTACGGTCGTTTGGCTTCACTTTCAATGCATTGAAAATGCAGCCGTTCCGGGCACTCTCCATGTTCTAGTACACTCTATCCATGGTTCTTTACGTCACGAAATAGGCGGTCCGCCATGTTCGCGAGGACGAGAGGAAGCAAAGAGCCAATGAGCGAAGTGGACGCCTGCGTCACGCTTTTGACGTCTGCTTGGAGACCGTATAACACACTTAGAAGCGTTTCTAACATGTTGAGAAATATCTGAATATTATGAATGAGTAGCAAAATGTGTTGGTGTTGCTTTTCAAAGATTCAGTTTGGAATGCGGAACGAATTAAACAAATTATTGCGGTCAATGTCTTGAAATGGCGCTAGGTGATGTCGCAGTTTAGTGGTGGCGCTACCCACTACCCCATTTCAAGCAATGCTTGCATGCATGTCTCCACCACTATTGAAATTCAAACGGCGCGAGTTTTGAAGCGGTTGGTTCGGTCGAGCCGTTACGTGCGGAGAGCCATGTAGGAAAACGTGTCGGCTTCTGCACCCGTTATGGGACCGCGCGTTTCCGAGGGCCAGCGGGAGACGGTGCTCGCTTTTATGGAGCCGCATCTCCAGCTGGCTTTAAGATCCAGCGAGCTGGGGCCGGGCTTCAGCCTTGTCGACCGACGACGGCTGTGGCAGCAGCTGGCCGACGTGCTGAACGCGGAAGGGCCCTTTGTGAAAACGGTCGACCAGTGGAGGAAGCAGCAGGTCTACGAGGCCCGCCGCGATGCTACCGCTATAGCCCAAGAGCAAATGTGAGTGACCGTCGAATGGTCTGGGCGATTTGTCCTTCGACATTGGTGTGTATTTTTAGAAGCACTGGAGGGGGTCGCGCACCCGGCTTCCGGGGCCGAGTGCTCCAGCTGACGGGCGCGGTCCGCTTCCGTGGCGTCACCGACCTCCCCTACCAAGAGGTAAGCACACTGCCGGCGTAATATCATGCGTTCCTGAACGGTGCCGACTTAGAGTTTGCCATTATCTGTAAGTGGTACCTTTAGCAGAACACGACACTGTTGTGTTTGGTGAACAGGAAAATAGCGTAGGAAGCTTCAGGTTGGTAGATCCTTTGGTGTCATTTTACGTGAAGGACATAAATATTATTTATGCTCTGTTATCATAAGTGAATCATGAATCTGGAAAACAAACCAACTTTTGATGTAAATAAGAAATGGAAATAAGAAATAAAAAGGACTCTGTATCCTATCTTGCCAATGATCAACAGCCGGGCAAAAGGTTGGTTGGCCCTGAAAAGGGTTGTTTGGTGGTAAGAGATGCATTTGAGTAGATGACTGAAAAGTAGTTCCAACAGGTCCTTGTCTTCCCAAACGAAGAGGGCATAGCTTGTACATGACGCGTGACACTGCCAAAGGATGCCATCAGGCCAGTGGCTCTTCAACAGAGAGAGAAAGAGAAATCACTTTTTTTTTTATTCTGCGATAAAAAATGCATCAGTGCCCTGAGTCCTGGGCGTCGCTTGCGGCGTGCTTCAGCGCTAGGCCGATGAAGTCCCCAAGGAATCGTTGGTCGTGAAGGGTGGTTGCGGCGGTCAGCCACTCGGACGAAGGGGTAGATGGGAGGGATGAAGGTTTGGGTAAGGGGGGTAGTTTTGGATGGCATTGCCATAGGATATGTGATGTGTTGGGAGGATAGACACTACAGTGGCTACAGCGAGGGAGGTGGGCAATTGTTGTGCACGTTGCAATTCTTGACAACAGCTTCCAGCGATGAGCTGGTTGCGAGTAATCAGCAACTCATGTGAACAATTCCACCACAATTATTCATTTCAGGTGCTGCGAAGGATCGAACAATCCACCACCCGGCTCGCCATCGCGGCAGAGAGGACGGCAGCCGCTCAGGAGGGCATACTGGAGAAGGTGCGCTCCCTGGCGCTAGTCGTAGCTGGCCACCTGCAACAAGAAAGGAGGAATTAATTTATTGTTTATTTTCACCCTTTCAATTTCATTTTAGTCATTTATTGTTTTATGAGTTCAATTTATCTTGTTTATTTATTGTTCTTTGAGTTTTATATCTTCACTTTCATTTTAAGCACTTATTGTTGCTTCATTTTGAGTTTTAGTGTTTAAGTTTCATTGTTGCCTTGTATGAGTAATGCAGGAGGATTTTTTGGACGAAAGGTGTAATGCGTGCACACATTTTTGTATCGTAGTATTTTCCTCTTTCTATTTATACTAATCCAGCTGCAACGCCAGCGTGCTTTCTTTTATTTACACATTTCGAAGAGACTGGAATCATTACAAGTAGTTGTCGATTTCTGTGTATGGGTTTTGTACTGTGATATTTATATTGCTTCACTATGTTTTGTAGCTTACTGCACTCATTATGAAGCGTTACCGCATAGTGTTTGCACTGTGATATTTTCATTTCGGCACAGTGATGCTAAGGTACAACTACAATGTGGTCTTCTTTCAGAGCACCAAACTAGTCACTCTTCAAGTTGCATAGTTTCACAAATGAAAATGGCCATCATCATTGCACCACACCGGTGATTGGTTTCCTCTAGTTTTCGTTCCAAGTGAGCAAGAATAAGTTTTAAGTGTGACATGTTCTGGGTGCTGCGAGATTGCAGAGCTAATTATTCATGTTGTATGTAATTTATGTTTCATCACAGCTGGCAAGTGCACTCACCTTTCTACAATTATGATTCACCTGTTTTTTAGCATCACACTGCAATTGCTGTCGAAAAATGAATGCTTCTGGTGAGTGACTCATAACACTGAGAAGGGAATGGACATACCTGTCAAAGTCATACTTTCTTGCAAGGTCACTTAAATGTAACTGCAAGTTTTATGTGCCGTGATGAAAACGAATTGTGTGATGCTCATGTTGCAATGTTCTCACATGCTTTGCTACGTGTAGCGTGCTGTATGTACAAGGTTCATGATGTACAGAGGTCAACACTGATGTCTAGAACACACTTGTGAGGGCCAAAGCAGCCACGAAAGCTTAAGCCGACCACCAGGTCGATAAAAAGCAATGGGAACTGTACATTTAGTCACGCAAGCTCACATACAGCAAATTTTGTGCCACATGTCGTCATCAGATTCACCAGCGCAGTAGAGATGTGTGTTGACCTCTGTACTTGTCATCATAGCATGTAATAAAGTTGACCTTTGTATTTTTTGTGCTTTCACGTTAATTTACGTCTACCCATTTAGACATGACGTGACGAGTGTAATGTCACAACACTCAGTGCTAGATTTTTTCTTTTGTGGTTGAATCCGCATTCATTACGCTTTACTTGCTTGCCTCGTCTGCGTATTCATGCTTGCATGGAAGTTTTCATACACCTAGCACAAGAGGTGGCTAGCAAGCATATTGCATCGTTCCTACTAATGTACACCGAGCGCCCGAATGCACAGGATGTGGCGGTTGCGATTCTGGTGTGTTTTATGAAAATTATGCAAACCTGTGCAAGAGTGTCCGAGGTTTATGCAAACCTTGGAGCCTCTTGCACAGTGAAGAGGGTACAATTGTTTCCGAGTCCACGACTGTGGCATTCTTTTTGAAGGATTCTTTGTATAACTTTACTTCGTTTGTGTTTAAATTATCATAATCTGTCGGATGTTTTGATTTGGAAACATTGACCATCCGTATGGAGCGGTACTTGATGTGTATACAAGTTCTTTCATGTATTTTCCACTGTACAAACACAGCCCTGTGATAGCCTAGAGGCATTGCAATTTGTATAAATAAATTATGTATGTGTTATGAAAGCTCACCCTTCCTGTGACATCAATATTCCCCCCTGTGACTATCAATAAAGTTGTTACCAACCAAAGTGCTCTGCCCTAGTTAGGGGTACACATTACGAATACTTACCAAACAGAGACTCGCCAGGCTGCAGTTGTGCGGCGAGGCGCGCACACAGTGGATTATGCTGCCACATCTAAGAGTCGTGGCCCGAATGAGGGAGCCGGAGGTCCACAACAAGGATGCAAAGTTCCGAGTTTCACACCTGCAATGAGGAGCAATACAAAATAACGCTGCAGATATGCTCAAAATCCCTTTTTGCCATTCATATGCAGAAAACAATACATACATTTACGCTGGTATAAGCAGCTACACTGTTTCAGTCATAGGCGTGCACAGGGTTTCGCATTTGGGGCCCTTTGTGCGCACGCCTATGGTTTGCACTAAGTGATCGCTAAATGAAAACTTGGGGCACGAAATTGAGAAAGAACACCCATACACGCCAAATCCAGCCCATGCAATGGTTGTAAGTACTTCCCCGTTCAAAATGCTTCCATCGTATCTTCCCTATAGTATATCAATTTTTGCTACGACTGCTGCCCATGTTCCTAAATACCTCCAAAATGCACAACTCCATTGTGTATGCACGCCAGAACGAAAACACAATTTTGGTACGGCAAACGGCTCATGCACAGAAACACATGGCACTCATCATTACCGCTGACATGTCAGACTTCAACGAGCTCGTACACAGTTCCCCGCATGTCCTCTTTTAATCGTTACATTACTAGTTATGCCAGCTTGGGCATTAAACAACAATTGCTACTATGGGCGAGTAAAAATGGCGACTACAGTTTGAAGTAAAACATTCCAACGGTACTTACGACTATGACGTTGAGGGCGTAATAACCCTTCCTCGACATGAAGCTCGCCGTGTCGGCCGGGCTGAGTCCCTCTGGCTTCATAACGGCGATCAACGTGCCGTCGACGCACGCTAGCACGCCTGGGGCCGTATTTTGAAACGTTCGCCTAGGCGAAATTTCGCCTAGGCGAAATCAGCGTGCGCGCTGATTGGCTGGTTGAGCAAAATTGAATGACGTCGGGCTCAACCACCCAATCAGCTCATCCAATTTTGCTGATACAGCCAATCGGCGCACGCCTGAAAGCGAAAAAAGAAATTTCGCCTAGGCGAACGTTTCAGAATACGGCCCCTGGAATGGCACCGCGTCGCGCAAACGCCGCCTTTGCCTCATCCTTGGCAGCCGATGTCAATGAAAAGTCCACCAACTTTCTCCGGGCAGACACGGAAATGATGGCCTCCGTCACCTCCTGGATGGTGTTGCTCGCGGCCGGCTGCGCCATGCCTACTTGCTCCTCGCGACCAACGCTCCTCCGGAAGCTTCCAGTGCCGAAAAATCGCAGCGCGCACAACACCTTCCTTTCTGTGGAAAGGCCACTGGCTCGATGGCATCCACTGATGGAGTCAAGCTCGTCGCACAAGCTACGCACTGTTCGTTTGGACAGACGAAAATACTGCCGGAACCCTTCCTCCGTCAACTCTTTAAATGCATCATCTGCCTCGGGTCATCGTCTCTGCGCGACTGCAGCAGCCGCACATGCGACACGAAAAGACACGGCAGAGAAAGAAAACGCCATTTTCTCCAACTGTTGGGATTCCCGATTTGGATAGAACCGGATACAAAAGAGGCTAACTGTCCCAAGCGCTTACGTTTTAATTCAATCCAAGTCGTCTGGTAGCCGTTCTAATCCGTTCTATCTAAACGGTAAACGGACGGACTCGGCAACGCGCGAGACTAAATACCGACCGCAACATCGCCCAAGGTTAGCGGTATATAAAACATCATGCTGGCAACGCTGGGCCGCTCCCTAAAACTAGCTCTAGAGTGTACTAGATTGTGTTTGCACACTCTACTAGCTCTTTCATGTACCCAGAATGGAGGCCGAAATTCCCTAGTCAAGTCGACCACTTGAACAGGCGTAGTGAAACTCGCTGTGCATATTTTTTCGCTGCTGCCCATAATGATTAATGATGGACCCGCCTATGCGTATTGTTCTTGTTCTGTTTATAATAATTTCTGTGTTTGTTTGTTTGTTTTAGCCAGGATTGCGTTATCTCGCGAGCGCTCACATGAATTCACGGGGAAATTGTTAGGACTGTCAACAACTTCATCTTGTTGTTGGGCGGGGGGCGGACCGCATAAAAGGCGTTAAGAACGAGTCGAGAGAGCGTCTCGCCACGGCCCGATCGCTCAACACCAGACGGCCATGACCAGTCGCATAGGCGACTGGTCATGGCCGTCGTAACACGTGCTACCCCGTCGTAACACGTGCTAACACTTACCTTACCGTAACACTTACCCCGTCGTAACACGTGCTAACTTAGATTTCTCATGAATAAATGAAACATAGTTTCATTTCTCCTCAGAATAAGCTGCAAGTGTAAACCTTGCGCCCACGTTCATCTCCTGCGTGCACACACGTTGAAATCTGGCGCACGCACGTACGAGGAGGGGGAGGCGACAAGAAGGCGAGCGCAGCACGCAGTCGCGTGACTTCACTAGGGACATCTCCGCCTCGCAAATCTAGGGAACCGCACAAGACGAGATCTGGCAACACTGGTGTGTTCTGGTGGGGATTTAGTCGCTCCCAGCATGCGCCGCCCCACCCGCTCGTCCCACTCGACCATATTCTATAGTACACTCTAGTTCCATTTTGGAACGCTTACAAGATCGCGCCCCTGGTCTCCACGGCCGCCGGTCGCGCCACTCAATATATTCACCCGTTAGGTTAAGGAAACACCCTTAACCCGAAAAGGTTAAGGAAACAGAGAGGGGTCTGTGGAAAACAGGGATGCAGACGAAATCAGCACTGGGAACATGCCGAACTTTCAAGCAAGAAATTGCCAAAGAAAATATCTACGATAATTCTAGGGGAAGCTCTTTGTTTTTTGAAGCCAGGACGGGAGTATTGCGGACTAAGATGTACCGAGTCAAGTACCAAGGTATAGACACGTTGTGCTGTGCGTGTGGAGAAGAAGAGGAAACGGCTGAACACCTCATACTTTTCTGTAAAGGGCTTAACCCTACAGTGCAAAGCAATGGGGCTGATTTTTTCAAAGCATTGGGGTTTAGGGACAGTGAAGGCAAAATAGACTTTAAGCGGGTAGAAATAACCAAACAGAGGTTATCTGATTGGTGGATAAAATCAAGGCAGGGGTGAAATTTCACCCACCACAAAGTACAAAATATGCTAATAGTCATGGCAAGGTGGCGTATGCCACCTCCCGGTTTAAAGGGTTTAGCCTCATCCATCCATCCATCCATCCATTCAACCCTAGGTCATAGAGAAAGGAATTCAACTTCTTTCTCTATGCCTAGGTGCTCTGTGGCATTAGAGCATTAGATAATGGTCGAGTGGGCCGAACGGCGCTCTCCCGCTGAGGCGCCGCGTGTGGAAAAATTATGCGAGGGCGCTGCGAGCGAACTGGATTGGGGCGGAGACGCGCTCCGCGGCATATTCAACGTACTTTCGCTGCGGGCGCCGAGGCCGATTGCGCATAGTACGCTCTTAAAATAGTGCTTTATTTCAACTGCAAATTTATGTTTACACCATCTTGCTAAACATATATATTTGAGGCATGGATTACACAACGCGTCGTCTTCAGTTTTGCTGTCGTTGTCAAGCGCGTCGTCTGCTAGCCAGCGCGCGTTCGCTACGCGGATGCTGGCGGCGCCCAGTTTTTCTCGCAGAACGTCTGCGTAGTGCATTTTTTTTTGTTGTTGTTGTTTTAGTTACTTTGGTGCGCCCATGACTCTTGACGGCGGGTACCAAAGGTAGTTTTAGCCAAGTGAACCATTGTTTTTAACACTGTCTTCTAAAAGCAACTGGCATCTCTGCAACATGAAGCTACGTAGGAAAATTTTATTACTGATAGCGTGCCATTTTACGCGCGCTTCTTGTCAGTGGATATTGATCAGGAACAATGATCGAAGAAAACAATATTAAAGTGAAATAGACCAGGTTTATTAGCTGCGTGGCGCGAAGAATGACCGATGTATTTCTACGTAATTAAATCAAAGGGTACATTGAGAATGGTACAAATGGTATAGTGAGAACTCCCGACCGTGCACGTTTGCATACGAAACACACGTATTAGTGAATACTGCACATAAAACTCTCATTCGCAGAAACTAATATTTATAGCAGGCAATTAAAACTATATATATATGCAAGTACGACGCCGAACAGTCGTTTCCGTACGATTGTAACGCATAACAGCACTATTGCAGTCTCAAAGGTGAGTTACCGATGCAAGTGCGGACTGTTATTCCGAATGATTGTGCTGCCGGAGAGTTGTGGCTGTTGCGCAGAGGCGCAGTTCCTGAGAGAATTAACGCAGGGGTGTTAATAAGTCCGGCTAATAAGCTGCTAATAAGCCCTGCTAATAAGTGTAATAAGCTGTCATTCAATATAAATGCCCCGTTTTGTGGCAGCCTATAAATCTGCTAACTTGATTCAGGCAAGGAAAACTTTTTTTTTTGACAGTCTCACCATCTTTGCAACCCATTAAAACTGGGTGCCCCATGTGGTACCACACTTATCTTCTTGAACGAACGCAGCAGATCTACACATATCTGTACGTGTATGTGAGGTATGCCGTTTCTCTAATTGCTTCCTTATTGTCGTTATGATAGTGCGTTGAATAACTGAAAGCAGCCGTTTATAATATACAACCTGCTTAGTTGAGCAGACAGACATTTGGGAATGGCATTACATTTATGTATGAAATATAGGATAAGCGTAACATGTTTTTCTCGGAAATCAGACTCGAGAATAATTTATTTTGTTTACACTCCTAGAAAAAAGACGAAGAACGCAGCCACCTGTCTTTTTATTTTTTAGTTCAAACAAATTTGTGGGTTTTATGTGGCAAAACCACGATATGAGTATGAGGCACCCGGTTTAGATTTCCCCATCTGGGGCTTTTTAACGTGCACCTAAATAGAAGTACACGAGTGTTTTCCATTTGTTCCCATCGAATTCCGCGACGGATTGAACCCGCGAGCTCCAGTTTAGCAGCGCAACGCCGTGTCCACTATACCGGGTGTTCGAAATTAAGGTTTAGGGAATTTTTTAAAATCTCCTGTGGCAGTTAGCACAATTCTCATTGATGAGCTGGGTTATTCGAAGAGGCGGACATTAGTTGCACGAGAAATCGAAACACCTATTCAACTTATTAACAAAATTGATTAATGAGCTTCTTAGTTAATTACTTTACAACACATATTGCAATTTACGAATTGTAGCCGGTGAGGTTGCAAAACGCATCCACTTGAAATGAATTTCCAGAATGACACCGACCGCGATAAAGGACCCCGTACCAATTACTCCGCATTCTGTTACGCGAGTAAGGCGGAAACTTGAATAGAATGTTGCGCTGCAGTTTTTTTTTTTTTTTCAATAACAATGCTTCCCGTAAATCTGAGTACCAGCCGCGGGGGCTCAGTTAGCTAAGGCGTTGCGCTGCAGAGGACGAGGTCGCAGAATCGAATCCCGGCCGCGGCGGCCGCATTTCGGTGGAGGCGAAATGCAAGAAGCCCGTGTGCTTGCGTTGTAGTGGACGTTAATGAACCCCAGGTGGTCAAAATTAATCCGGAGCCCTCCACTACGGCGTACCTTATAATCAGAACTGGTTTTGGCACGTAAAAAAAACCCAAAAGAAGAAAGAAATCTGAGTACAAGGTACCGGATGGGGCAGATATGCTTTACTTGTTTGAAGCGGCAAGCAGGAAGGTTACATATGTTTCTCCGTTTGCGTTTCGCAAGACCTACTGATGGAAAACTATATGCGGAACAATACACACGAGAGATACATGCTGCTTGAAGAACGAGAAAAATATTTGTTCTCCAAAGGGAACCGTACAATAACATAGCAGAATGAAAGCCGACACTGCGGCCGCAATGCACGCGCATCACCGAGCGGCATTAAAAAATAAAATGAAGAGAAAGAAAGGAATTTATTCTTAAGACATATATACATGTCATATTAGATTATGAACATCATTTGAGAGGTCTTAACGCAAATACCAGCGCGCGAAGTAGTGCGAATGACCCTGCCGAGCAGTATCGCCAGCAGTTTCCAACGGCGCGACCTTCATGTGGCCCAATCCAGTTCGATCGCAGCGCCGCCACAGTATTTTTCCACGTCGGGCGCCTCACTGCAAAGCATGCGCCGCCCCAGCCGCTCGTCCCACTCGACCATATTCTAGTACACTCTAGTGGCATGGGCTCTCACACTCTCAAGTTCAACAAATGGCCACAGAGGGCGAAAAAATCGACCGCGCGGGCGCGGCTAATAAGCCAAGCCTAGTGCGTTTTCAAAAAAATTGCCCCGGTGAGTTGCCCCCAAAAAATTGCCCCACCCATCGTCTCCCGCTAGAGGCGCCGTAGTAAGCGCAATTTCAACCTACAAACTTTCTCCCACGCTTATCGAAGTGTTATTTTATGACAAAGAGTACATATTTATTATTGCTAATTATACATCCTACTTTTGAGTAGTAACACTATTGTTTTTTTGTCATTATAGAGGCAAAATAAAGTTCATCATCATCGACCTCCCACGTGACCTCTCGCCTGGATTTAAAATTTTTACCGGTATTTTCGGGGACACGGCAAGCACGGATTCATTGGTCGGTGCACTTATGCTGGTTGCTTATTTATGCTAAAACCACTTTATTACGCTTCGACACCTCGCGTTGTTTAACTTCGGGTGAAGTGACGTGTTTGCGAGCTGAGATGTAAGCCCGAAAGCTAGGTTTTGATCGTGAACCATGCGGAACAAGTATGCATCGAAACGGGAGCCGGATTCTGCTGCGACTGAGGATGGCAATACCGGTGAGTCGTTTAACATTGCTGCTTGAATCGTTATTTAGTACTCGTCTCGTTAATTCACAGGCGGAGACAAGTTGACGAACTAAATCCTGCATTACATATGGGTAGTCGGGACCCTACGTTGCCGTTTCTGAAATAAACCTGTAGTTGCGAGAGCGTCGTCATACACACAATCACGAAAGAAAGAGAGCGATATCGGAACGCGCAGCACGTTTCTCATCTCGTTGTAGCCGTGGCCTTGGGCGACCGAGTAGCCTTATCAATTGTTTTTTTTTTTTTTCTTCGAGTCCGCCGGCAACTTCTTTCGTCCACAAAACCGATTAACCCTTTGGTAAACTAAAGTCAAAGTACTGAATTTGATGTATTAAACAATTGCACGCATAATAATTAACCCATATTTCGTACTTGTTGGTTCCAAGTGTTCTTGCTGTTAAGTTTGGTTTACCTTAGGGCATTTATTTTTGCAGTAGTGGAGCGGTGCATCGCGGTCATGTAGAAAAAGAATGCATCAGTTTTAATACATGAAATTCATGTCTTTCATGCGTTTGCTTGTGGAACCAGCAGTGTGAGCTCTTCTAGTGTATAAATGAGCGCAAAAATGTTCTCGTTTGTGATCCTAATAATACTTCAGGTGTTCAAACGCATTGTAGTTAGGCAGACATCAATTTTATGGACAGTATCGAATCCCGGCCACGGCGGCCGAATTTCGATGGGGGCGAAATGCGAAAACACCCGTGTACTTAGAGGTGCACGTTAAAGAACCCCAGGTGGTCCAAATTTCCGGAGTCCCCCACTACGGCGTGCCTCATAATCAGAACTGGTTTTGGCACGTAAAACCCCATAATTTAATTAATTGATTTAATTAATTAGTACTAAAATTTGGTTATTTAACATGCTGCTTAAGCTCCCTAGAACAAACAGTGTACATGTACATGTGTTGTGCGGTCAGAAACCATTAGAATATATATATATATATATATATATATATATCACAGCTTTCTGCATTTCATATTGTGAAATTGTGTTTTTTCAATTTTCGATGCATTCAAAATTTCTCTTCCAGACATGAAGTAAAGAGGACGGCACAGTGTAAAGCAACACACTACACACACTAAAGAGAAGCTACTGCCTGCTACAACCAGGTCATCGTGTGGACTTTTGCTGCTACTACAAGGTAAACAACACCGGGTTCAGAAATAAATATGCTTGATATACGCTGCATTGGCTTGCTAGTCTTGAGATACATTGTCATTTGTTTGTAGCAGATGATATGAATGTTTCTTCATATTTACGGTGCAGCATAATGGATTCAAACATAGAAAGCACTACACGAGTTTGGCTAACCTCTGCTGTATCTCATGTGTTACTGTCCTGCCCCAACAGAGTCTGCACCAAGCACATCTTGGCACTCGTCACAGGAGCCCTCATATATCTACACCAACAGGAAGGGGCTGGAGCCGAACTCACAAGGCTCTTTTACACCACGAACAAAAAAGCGGATCCAGAAGTATTTGGATGAGATACCAATTCTACGTAGGTGCAGATGCCTGCGTGAGCCGAATGCTTCGCAATGCAAGTTGCTTATCTTCAACGATGACTGTCGGTGTAAACAGGTGGGACATGCTGCCTAATCGGTTTGCGTTTCTTGTTGTCGCTTGTTACCACACCACCATGTGCAACGAAGGCAAGCACAAGCACTGTGCCTGTAGTTGGACTGCTGAATGCGCCTAAGTGACCCGTGCACGTCATTCCTCACTGTTACCACGTGGATCTTAGCCAATGTCTAGTGTATTGTCTGACCCTTATGCGGAATCTCATTTTGCTGTTATCTCACTAGTTTATGGTCGCGGTATTACGTTTCTTGGATGTGACGGCCTGGTCATTTGCATTGGGAAGCAGTCTCTCGAGGTAAGCACCTGCTCCTGCAGTCTGCGCAGCGACATAGACTCCCAATTTATACGCACCGTGCCGTGATTGGTGCTCCCCGTTCCGTCCTTTCCTGCTGCAGCCGTGGGCAAATTGTGCTTGTGGGCTTCCTGAGCCGCAATTTGGCATACGTGCTTACATGATCGGAAGCGTATGAAGTTGATAGCCACCTGGGTGGAAAGGCCCGCAAAAGTGGCTGCCGAAGGTGATGCCCACGAAAACGACTTGTGCATATTGAGAGAAAAGGGGGCACCGGAGTGTCAGTGACATATTAGCCGCCCCGATAGACAAACATAAACGTGCAGCTTGGAAAGGAGGTAATGCTAAAACGCACGGTAGTCCATGTTGCTGTGATGGGTGCGGCAGCAGATCTGCGTGACCCGATAGCTTCGGTATGCAAGTTGCTAATCTTCAACGGTGACTGTCGGTGCAAACATCTGCTTGCGCTGCTGGTTGTCGCACGTTACCGGACCGCCATGTGCGATGACGAAAGTGAGCAGTTTACGAGCTCGCATTTATTGTTTCAGCGTATCTCAACATGCAAGTTTTATTGCTGCTCTTGTACGAGAAGGTGCACTGCTTGTCTTCGACCAATAAAGTCGTACGTCCTGTTCACTCACTTGTGGCTTGTTTGTATGGGCGTCAGTAGAGGCTCTTTGGTCTCCTGGCAATTAGAACGCACAAGCTAAGCGGCAAGGCACGCCGCAACGCCAGCCGGGCGAGCGCGGCGCGTGCTAGCGTGCGCGACCGGTAGAAAACGGCCATATTGGATTTTGCACAAAAAAAAAAAAAAATACAATTTCCGCTTCCTGTTTAAGCAGCGTCATCTGTCGGGTACCCCAGTGAGTTCCATGCGCAGCTACAGTTTCCCTTCTCTAAAGTGGTGGCATGCTCTGTGGTCCGTGAAACAGCGCCGCGCTGCCGATATGAACGCCGTGCAAAAAGCAAAACGTCGGTTGAGTTCCTATCCAGATGCATTCCTAAGCTGCTCCAAGCAGGTAATAACAGTACGTGTGTGAAGTTGATCTGTTGCTCTGTGCTAAATAGGTAATAGAATCGCAAGGATGTGCTTGCTTCGGGGCAGTTTTGTAAACGCCACCCTGACGCTGCTGCGACTGTTACAACTGGTTAGACAGGCACGTTTTCTTGTGCTCGTCTGTCTGGCGGTAAATTCGTCTCAACTAGTCCGCTGAGTGCCAAGCCGGCTTTTTAACTCGTGTTTAACTTCTCTTGGGTCCATGCGCGGGCAGAGGTGGTGTTAGCGTCCTTTAATTGATTGGGGAGCGACTGGTGGCATGTGAGAATTTGCATGTGCCTGTGTGTGACTAGTGTAAGATCATGGTTGAGAACTCTTGACGATCGTTTGTTTGTTGTTGTGACACAAGAATTTGTAAGTGCACGAAGCATGAAAAGCATGAAGCAAGTTTTCAAAAAGCGGGCGGCGAGAAGGGCAATATGTATGCTAGCCAAGCAAAAAATGATGAAATGGTTCATTGCAGTTTGAACAATTCGTTGAAGCAATTTGGAGCTTGCGCGTGGCACTGTGCGAATATATTCAGACAACATTTTCAGAATAATGTACCTATTCATCGGGCGAGGAGAGAAGGCTATCCGCGCGCCCTTGAAAGCGTCGCGTGCTGCGGAACGATTTGGATGATGTCATTTCGTACGAGGTCGTCGAAGAATCACTGTAGGTGCAGCGGAAATTACAGTGTGCGGACATTGGCTGTGCAAACCTGTGACACGCTTCATCGGCCGCGGTGCGTGTCTTGGCCATCGGTTTTCACTCGGTGAAAAGAACCGGCGTCAGTGAATTTTTCAGTGTGAATTGCAAGATCTTCCCATTATGTGATCGCTTGGCGTGGGAACTAAAACATAAACAAGTTCTCGTCTATGCAACCCCAAAACATTTACGTGCCAATCGTTATGAAATGTTTGTCACCCACTGGGCATCGTTTTCACCCATTTCAAGTCTAGTAGACCTGAAATCACTATACTATGTCCACATTAGACTCCTGTGTGACGCGATGGCAATTCTCCACACAGCAACCACTGCAGTTAGTAAACCAGCAAGATGCATATAAGTTTTGTGCCTTGGCATTGCCTTTTGGGCCTGTAAAGCAGTAATATCCAAATGGGACTGCGTAAAAAGAATCCAACGGCTATTTGTGTTGACGCAATTTTAATAAAACGGGTGAGTGGGTTGTAGATGACAGGACGAGCAAGACTCACAAAAAAAGGGGGGGGGGGGTTCTCATTCTCTTCTTTCGAAAACAAAACCACACTTGCTAACGCCACAATAAGACCTTGCATAGTCATGCTGCATGTTTGAACCATGTGCTATAGTTTTAAAGCACAGACAGATATATGACCCAGCATCTACCACTGCTTCGGACTCCCGTGCAGTACACAGCCAGACACTCGACAAATAATTCACACGGTACGTTATGCTGTTATTAATAGCCAAACTATATTATTCGTAGGCGGAAACCTCGTCCAACAAACGAGGTAGTTGCACAGTGTATCTACAGATAATTTAAACTCTTGTCAAAGTAAACAGCATAACTTATTCTGCAGTGGAATGGTACCCACGCTGTTAGGATCGGTTTATGTTTTGTAGCTACTCATCACAGCTAAACCACAGGTTAGAATTGGAAAGCTGCAGTAAGGTCGCATTCATGAAACGAATTTTCAAAAATACATAACTGATCTCCAAGCCTGATTGTAAGCTCAGACATGTGTGCACACGTTGCACCAGTGGCTCCATCCACCTTAATGCGAGCCCAAACTCCGGCCATGCAGACTTAAAATCACTTCAGTACGTCTTACAGAACCATTTCCCACTTAGAAGACACCAGGTCATATTAAAGAGCTTAGACATCATAACAAGTGCTAAGGAATGCAAACACAATGACATATAGACGGGACAGGTGCTAGTTTAACGTAAAAACAGCAACATGCATACTTGCACAGAAACCTACAAAAAGAAGCACAAGGCGTAGTTGTCACTCAAAAGAATTCCTGTGCCGCTTGAGATACGCTTTTTTCTTTGCATGCACCTCATCCCCGCCTTCATACCATGCACGCGTGAGATCAAGCCACCACCCTTCTCAGTACACCTTATGCTGCGCCCCTTATGCTGTGGGTGTGAAAGTGTGCAAAGGTGTACTGAGAAGGGTGGTGGCTTGATCTCGCGCGTGCATGGTATGAAGGCGGGGATGAGGTGCATTGGTAATGCACAAGGCCTCGAAGATTTCTCTAGCTTGCTGCGCAGGACACGGGTGGCCTGAAAGTCGCGCATGTACGAGTACCGCCGTTGAATCTACATGTCTCTTCTTTGCGTTGGCATTCCTTTAGGGGAGAGGCAGGTCAAAAAACGGCGATTTTCATTAAAGAAATAGGTTTTGTGTTTTTGGTTGTTTCAGCAACATTGATCTCTCCTATTTCACATATGAAGAAATCAGAGCCAGGAATGATCGGGAAAAGTATAATAAACTCAGGTAAAGCACTCGAGGTGGCAAGAAAAGGCACACATATGACACATTTTCAAGTGCGCGATACGTCGAACCACGGTGTCGCACGCCATTGGGCTCGTGCAAGATGGTAGGCCTAAGCTTTTTCTCTTCAAGGTTAGCTTTGCCGCATCACACAAAACCCTGGGAAGTAATAATAATTAACAGAAGTAAACAACTTTTATAACTCAATCGCATTTTTCTCAACTTCATATTTTGAGCAAAACAAGGCGTTTGTGTACAACATTTTATCTACTTATTGTGGTCCAATCAAGACCATATTTGATGGGCGTAGTAGAATGCACTTATCTAGGATTTAATGCAATCTCTTAATGTTTTTAAGGATGAAAATTTTTAATGTACTCGGGCACCAGCCACTGAATATGAAGCACCAGATACGAAATTCTCTTAAAATGTTGCCTGTAAAGGGAATCGCATTATCTTGCTTATTAGCACTCAGTGGAGTGCTAGGGATAAGAAAAATAATTTGCACTGCTCTATCATGCTAACTGCTAAGTCCAGCAGCCGCACAAACATGCACTGCTTCTCATTTATGCATGGCACTTAGGACATAAAAGCATTGATATCTTAAAACTAAAAGTAGATTTCGAATGAAGAGCATCTGCTGCATCCGCCGTTGGAAGCAGCAGATGCAGGTTGATGTGGTCGTTGTCGGTAGGCAGCCAAGCGTTTTCGTTGTCGCCGCGAGTCTTGAAAAAGCTAGAGCTTTCAGCGTTGAACATGAGGTAGCGGGACCCCATAACAGGATAGCCTGCAGGAAATGAAGAAAGGGGGTCTGCATGATGAGTTTCGGTGTGGTGGCGTGCCCCAAATGGCTCCAGTGGGACAGCGGCTTATGTAGGTGTTGGATTACCATGCTGGTTCCTGGTTGCCAGATGACGGGCTGGTCCGCCGCTGGAAGCAGCAGGTGCAGGTCGATGTGGTTGTCGGTAGGCAGCCAAGTGTTTTCGTTGTTGCCGTGAGTCTTGAAAAAGCCTAAGCTTTCAGCGTTGAACATGAGGTAGCGGGACCCCATAACAGGATAGCCTGCAGCAAATGAAGAAAGGGAGTCTGCATGACGAGTTTCGGTGTGGTGGCGTGCCCCAAATGGCTCCAGCTCCCGGGACAGCGGCTTATGTAGGGGTTGGATTACCACGCTGGTTCCTGGTTGCCAGATGACGGGCTGGTCCGCCGCTGGAAGCAGCAGATGCAAGTCGATGTGGTCGTTGTCGGTAGGCAGCCAAACGTTTTCGTTGTCGCCGTGAGTCTTGAAAAAGCCTGAGCTTTCAGCGTTGAACATGAGGTAGCAGGACCCCATAACAGGATAGCCTGCAGCAAATGAAGAAAGGGGGTCTGCATGACAAGTTTCGGTGTGGTGGCGTGCCCGAAATGGCTCCAGCGGCTTATGTAGGGGTTGTATTACCACGCTGGTTCCTGGTTGCCAGATGACGGGCTGGTCCGCCGCTGGAAGCAGCAGGTGCAGGTCGATGTGGTCGTTGGTAGGCAGCCAAGCGTTTTCGTTGTTGCCGTGAGTCTTGAAAAAGCCTGAGCTTTCAGCGTTGAACATAAGGTAGCGGGACCCCATAACAGAATAGCCTGCAGCAAATGAAGAAAGGTTATCTGCATGACGAGTTTCGATGTGGTGGCGTGCCCCCCTATTACCTATTACCCTCATACCTATTGTATCCCCTTAATGCTCTATGTTTTATTATGGCCGCATTTATACTTGCTATTATTGTTTTCTCATGTCTCGCCTTTGTTTATTGTTTATCATTCGTTTGTCACCTTCATTTATCCATACACCAAGGTATTTATATTTTCTTACCCAAGGTATTTCCTGGCCCTGTATTGACACTGTTTGTTCACTGTTTCTATTGAATACAATAACACGAGATTTTTTAATGCTAAATTTCAGGTCGCATTCATGAAACGAAGCAGACATTGCATATCACTTTGGTTGTTAGCTAGCAACACAATGTCGTCCGCATCAAACAAACCTGGAAGCTGCTGCTCTACTATTGTACCCGCCTGTTTGTATGAGAGATTAAACCCGATATTGGTTCCATCTAGCGCCCTTTCCATCCTTACCACGTACGTCATAAACAGCAGCGAAGATAGATGGCACCCCTGTCTCAGTCCCTTGTTGATATTGACACGTGTACATGTTCATCTTTCACCAGTGACCGCTTTTCACTGGCTAACAAATGTTAAACATTATTGCTCGGCGCAGGACGCACGTGCATCTATCGGAAGTTTCTCAAACATTATCGATGCTTCTATCCTCCGTCTGTGGTCACCGACGCTTATGATATGTCATTGTATACGAGCGACGTGAATTATGTAGTACATTCTGGAAGACACGCGGGCACCAGGGATTACTCTGGAACCTTCGATGACTCATGTATAAAAGTCGATGCATTTCGCCGCTGATCAGATTTCAACGATCGCCGACTGTGTTCGCCGCTGTCGTTGTGCTTCGAGTGTAGCTTGCTTTTGTGGGCACAATTGTGCCCAATAAAGAATCGGTTTCGTCATACACAGTTTTACGACTGTTTTCTTCACTGTCACTACTACGTGACATCTGGTGGAGGTGCTTTTGTGTTCATGCACCGGATGCCCCCAAAAAGCCTTGATCCAAGCCCAAACCCCGAAGACAGTACCAACGTTGTCCTGGACCTTCGAGCTAGCCTCAGGCTATGAAAGCAGCCCCCGGAGTACGGACATCTTCCCGAGAACACCAGGAAGTACGCGGCCACGACCGCATCAACAATGACAGCACCAGTGCCACCTACACCAATAGTGTTACAGCACCCCCAGGAGCCACCGATGTTCTGCGGATCAACATTTGAGGATCCGGAAAGCTGGCTGGAGATGTATGAAAGGGTCACTGTATTTAACAACTGAAACAGCGACGACAAGCTGCGCCATGTCTTCTCATCGGATGATGCCGCGAGAATGTGGTTCGAGAATCGAGAGTCGACCTTTACAACATGGGACCTGTTCCGCCACGGCTTCCTGCAGACCTTTAAAAGCGTCGTGCGCAAGGAAAGGGCTGAAGTTCTCCTAGAAGCCCGGGTGCAACTGCCCAACGAGAACATCGCGATTTTCGCGAAGGAGATGATGTGCCTGTTCAAGCACGCCGACCCCAACATGCCAGAAGAGAAAAAAGTTCGCTTCTTGATGAGGGGTGTCAAGCAAGAGCTCTTCGCTGGATTGATATGCAACCCACCCAAGACTGTTGTTGAATTTGTTTCCGAGGCCACAATCATTGAGAACACGCTCGACATGCGGACACGGCAATATAACCGCCAAGCACTGGCCGCGAGCAACATTGACGTTCAAGCACTTAGCAGCGACAACCTGCGCGAGACCATCAGAGTGGTCGTTCGGGAGGAACTGCAGAAGCTCTTCCCCAGGTCGCAGCCTCAAGTGGCAGCTATCGTTGACATCGTCAAAAAAGAAGTTCAGTGCTCACTTAGAGTTCCTGATGTGCAGCCGCAATCGCCGCATCCCCATCCGGAAGCAATGACATACAGGGTCGGTCCTGAAAGTAATGTCAGTGAATTTATTGTGACGCGACTGTTCGTCAGAACGCGGTCTAACCGTTTGAAACTGGTAGTGGGGAACCCAACTAAGCAGCGCACTGTCGCCCAGTGTGCGCTGAGCATCGGAGAGTGTAAGACGGGCCTGTTCGTGAGAGTTGTTTTTTATTCTTGTGCAAGTGAAAATGCAGCGCTCGTTAGAACAAAGATTTGTGATCAAGTTTTGCGTGAAACTTATTCTTGTGCAAGTGAAAATGCAGCGCTCGTTAGAACAAAGATTTGTGATCAAGTTTTGCGTGAAACTTGGCAAGACCGCTGCGGAAACTGTTACTATGATCAAGACTGCTTACCAAGAACATGCCCGGTCAGGTCGGTGGCACAAGGCCTTTTGGGAAGGTCGGGAAGAGGTCGACGAGGACCGCGCCGGGCGGCCATCCACGACCACCATGACTGGCAGTGTGACGTGAGTGAGAGAACTGTTGAACTCAGACCAAAGATTAATTGTTCGTTTAATGGCTGACATGTTAAGCATTCTGAAAACTCAAGTTCATGAAATCGTTACAAATGATATCGGCATGCCGAAGGTGTGTACAAAAATTGTTCCAGAAGTGCTCACTGACGACCAAAAGTCATACTGCGTTGAAACGTGCCAAGAAAACCTCGACATGTGCAAACAAGATCGAACATTTTTGGACGTCATTACACGTTACGAGACTTGGGTATTTGAATATGACGTGGAGACCAAAAGGCAATCATCGGAGTGGCACACGCACTCGTCCCCTCACCAGAAGAAAGCCAGGATGAGTGAATCAAAGAGCAAGATCATGCTCATCATTTTTTTGACATTCGCGGACTGGTTCATCACGAGTTTGTAGAACCTGGAGCACTGTGAACTACAAATTTTATGTGAAAGTCCTCAAAAGCCTGAAACGTAGGGTTCAACACATTTGGCCGGACATCGCAGACAACTGGACCACGATAATGCACCGGCCCACAGTGCCTTCATCGTCACCGACTACCTGGTTAAAGCAGGGGTACCAACGATCCCCCAGCCCTCATACAGCTCGGCTCCCCCTGACTTTGCTCCATGCCTCAAGCCACCCCTGAAAGGCAAGCATTTTGGGACAGTGGATGGGACCAAAGCAGCTTGCACCGCAGCATTAAAGGCGCAGCATTAAAGGCTATTCCGGAGGAGGACTACCGCAACGCATTCGAGAGCTGGAAGTCTCGCTGGAGCCGATGTATCGACGCAAAAGGAGAGTATTTTGAAGATTTTTAAACACTTGTAACAAAAATTGGTGTGGTTTAGCTTTGGTTAACCCTGGTTGATGGCAAAAGCTTCACTGCCCTGGCTAGGCGCATTATTGAGCTGTGGCCGAGGTGTGGTTTCGCAATAATATGCAGACATATTAAACTAGAAAATAGAAACTCCGTTCAAAACTACAGGCCCGTTTCGTTAACTAGTATAACCTGCAAAATTATGGAGCACGTAATGTACAGTTGCGTTATGACCCATCTAAACATAATCTCCTAAGCCCCAGCCAACATGGTTTCAGGCGTGGTTTATCTTGCAATACACAGTTGGTAGAGTTTATACAGGGCTTAGCCTCGGCAATTGATAAGCAACAAGTTGTGGACTGCGTTTTCTTAGATTTCCGTAAAGCATTTGATGTACATAGTCGCACACAGTCTCCTACTCTCTAAATTAAAAGCTTATAACTTGGATGGTCAAATAATAGCGTGGATTGCTGAATATTTGTCATTGCGGAAACAGGCTGTTGTTCTGAACGATATATCTTCACAATATGCATCAGTTACGTCGGGAGTTCCCCAAGGCTCAGTGTTGGGGCCACTATTGTTTTTGTTGTACATGTCGTGTCATTAGAACTCTTGACGCTTTCCAGAGAGGGCGCCACTTACCTGTTGGGACGCCCACCGCTAGGAAGGCTTGGACGGCTACAGTCGGCTCGCGGGGACGGGAGACAAACATGGCGTAACAATAAACGTATCATTCGTTCTCTCGTTTGAAATCTGGGGTGCGATCGCGCAAACAGCTCGCTTTTCCGTTCTTTCGCTTGCCCTCTCTGGATTGATCAGAATTGTGATTGCGTCAGCGGCCGTCAGAGACAGCGGGGCGGTACCACAGCTTTCCCACTTTGTGACGTAGCAGTCAAACCGAACGTGCGGAAAGCCTCCAACCCCTCGACAACACATGGTGGCAGCGGTGAACAAAAGGTCGCCTAGCACCCGGTGAGAGCCACGAAATGACCAACATGCCAGACAGAAGGGAAAACGACGTTCAACAAGCAACGGCAGCGGGCCGGCAAAATGGCGCGAACTTTTTCAACCTGTTCGCCGTCGAACTGCCAGAGAAGTTGGATTTCTGAGACCCAAATGACTGGAAACATTGGGTCGCAAGGTGGGAACGCTATTGCATTGTGTCAGGACTTCACCTTTGTGATGTAGAAACACAGGTGAACACGTTCGTGTACGCGATGGGGAAGGAAGCCGAAGACGTATTGGCGTCACTAAGCCTGACAGCCGCCGACCTCGCGGACTACGCAACAGTGAAAAGCAAGTTCGAGGGACACTTCATACCGGGCACAAACGTCATTTTCAAGAGGGCCAAGTTCACTTGCCGAAAGCAGGAAGCGAACGAGTCGGTCGAATCGTTTATCACAGACTTGCACAAACTCGCTGAAACGTGTGAATACGGTTCACTGAAAGACGACCTCATTCGTGACCGGTTGGTTGTAGGACTTTTGGACCTCGGTCCAAGTGAAAAGCTGCAACTAGACTCGAAACTTACACTTCAGTCTGCAATGAAAATTGCACGGAACTCCGAAATCGTCAAAAAGCAACAGAACGAGCTACGCGACAGAACGGAACACGGTGCTGCGGTCGAAGAGCTGCGACGGTCAAAAGAACGCCGGAACCATGGAGGCACGCAGTGGAAACCAGTCAAACCTCCAGCGGTGCACTTCACGGGACGAAATTTGTGCAAGTGATGCGGCAGTACACAGCATCACTCCAAGAAGCAGTGTCCAGCCTTCGGAAAACTGTGCAACAACTGTGGAAAAACTGGTCACTATGCAACAGTATGCTTGTCGGGACGCTAGCAACCGACAGGGCAAAGAGCGTTTGGATCCAGCACCAGGAAATTAGGGACAGCAAACACGGAGGAAGTGTTTCTTGGTGAGGTCAGCGCGGCAGACACCCTGGAACCTTGGTTCATCATTGCACTTGTGAACAGTCATCCTGTTCGCTTCAAAGTCGACACAGGAGCAGACGTGAGTGTAATCCCTGCTTCGCAGTATGACAGCAGCCACATGCAGACTCTCAAAACTCCCGACAATAGACTTTTCGGATCTTTCAGAACACCCATCAAAACAAAGGGAATGTTCAGTGCAACAATTGCATGGCAAGGCAAGTCTGTTCAGCCACAGGTTTTTGTAGCGGAAGGCTTGCAAACAGCTCTATTGGGATGACCAGCCATACGTGCTCTCGACATACTGTCACACCTGGAGGCAGTTGAGGCCAACAAACAAACCGCAGCAAGAAACGTGTGTCCCCCGAGGCAAGACCAGAGTTCTGCCAACTCCTCACAGGACTTGGTAAAATGAAAACTGTATACAAGGTGACACTCAAAGCAAATGCTACGTCTTATGCAGTGACAACGCCTCGACGAGGGGCTGTTCCACTCCAGCCTAAAGTCGAACAAAAACTACAGAGAATGAAGGATCTTGGAGTGATCCAGAAGGTTTACCATGCGACACCCTGGTGTGCACCTATGGTCATTGCATTGAAACAGAATGGAGAGATCAGAATCTGCATTGACTACACTGAATTGAACTGCCAGCTGATCCGGGAAAGGGTCATCATGCCTACAGGTGAAGAAAACTTGGCGAAGCTGGCCAATGCAAAAGTTTTCAGCAAGCTCGATGCAAATTCTGGCTACTGGCAGACGCCCCTTGCACCAGAGTCTCAGGACCTGACAACATTTATCACACTGTTTGGGAGATTTCAGTTCCTGCGATTACCTTTTGGCATTGCGACAGCGCCAGAGTTCTTTCAGCGAGAAATGCTTCGCATTCTTGAGGGACTCCCTGAAATAGCATGCCACCAAGACGACGTCGTTTTTGGGAAGAACTAGGCAAAGCACAATGCAAACCTCACAGCAGTGCTTCAGAGGCTCAAGGACGCAGGAATGACTCTAAATCCACGCAAGTGTGAATTCAGCAAAAGAATAGTCAAGTTTCTTGGGCACATCTTGAATGAAGCGGGTATCGCTGCTGACCAGGAGAAAACTGAAGCCATCAGAAAGATGTCACCGCCAGAGAACACCACTGAGCTCAGGTCGTTCCTGGGCATGGTCAACCAGCTGGCAAAATTTCTCCCAGGACTGGCCGAGAAGACAAAAACCTTGCGAGAGCTTCTGCTGAATAAAGCAGTTTAGGTTTGGCACCAGACTCAACAAGAAGCCTTCGACCGGATCAAGGATGACCTGACAACACCACCAGTGTTCTGCTACTACGATCCACAAAGGCCTCTGACGATATCAGCTGATGCCTCCTCCTATGGCTTGGGGGCTGTTCTGCTCCAAACAAATGACGATGGCAAGTGGCAGCCAGTGGCATACGCTTCCAGGGCAATGACACCAACAGAGCAAAAGTATGCTCAGGTGGAGAAAGAGGCATTTGCCATAACATGGGGGCATGTAAACGTTTCAGGATGTATGTGCTCGGTCTGCAGTTCAGCATAGAGACTGATCGCAAACCCTTGGTGCCCTTGTTCTCAACAAAACGCATTGACGAAATGACACCTCGACTGCAGCGCTTTCGCATGCGTGTGCTTGAGTATGACTTCACGATTTCACACATACCAGGAAAGGACATGCACACAGCTGATGTCTTGTCGCGTAAACTGCTGCAGTGCTCCGGCAAACACCTTACATCTGTCATAGAAGAGTATGAACTTCTGACCATTGAGCAGCTGCCAGCATCAACTGAGATGCTGAACAGGACCAAGGTTGAGCTGCGAAAAGATGCAACGACATCACTGGTCATGCACTACTGCACTACCAAATGGCCAAAAACCGAAATGCTGGTACCTGAGGTGCGCAAGTATGCAAGTGTGGCCAATGAACTGTCTGTTGTACAGGGACTCCTACTTCGGGGCACAAGGATAGTCTTTCCCCCTTCATTACGTAAGGAAGTTCTGCAGCGACTACACACAGGACACTAAGACGTTGTGAGATGCCGAGCAAGAGCACGGGAGTCTTCGTGGTGGCCAGCAATCAGCCAGGACATTGAAACGTACGTGAGCAGATGCCCAACCTGCACAATGCACTGTCCTGTGGCAAATGAACAGTTGCTTCAGACACCGCTCCCAGAACGCCCGTGGCAGGTGGTCGGCACAGACTTGTTCCACCTCAAAGGGAGGAACTACATAGTAGCTGTTGACTATGCTCAAGGTTTTTTGAACTGGAAGAGCTTTGTGGAACACAAACCAAACATGTTCTTCAGTTCCTTAGTAATTTGTTTGCCCGCTATGGCATTCCGGACATTTTGAGGTCCGACAATGGCCCACAGTACAGCTCACTCGAGTTCCTGCAATTTATGAGCAGTTGGGGTGTAAGACATGTGACCTCCAGCCCACATTACGCGCATTACGAAGCTGAGAGAGCTGTCCAGACTGCCAAGAACATCATCCACGAATGTTGCGGAAGGCCTTCTTGCCCACAGCTACACCTGGACCCGAGGGTTACTCGCTAGCTGACCTTCTCATGGGCCGCGAACTCAAAACAAATGTCCCTACTCTGCCTGGAACACTTGAGCCCAAGTGGGAATACCAGCACCAGTTCCGGCAAAACAATGTGGTCATTCGTGAGCGAGAAGCCAAACACTACAACAGGAGGCGTAGAACAAGAGACAGGCCACCGCTACAGCCAGGTACAGTTGTCCAGATCAGACATGGGAGCCAACAACAAGGAACCATCGTTGGAGAGTCAGATGCACCGAGATCTTATGTTGTGCGAGTGGCCAAAGGAAGCGTTCGTCGCACAAAAGTACATCTGCAAGAGGTGCCAGAAGTTGCACCACCGAACCAAGCAAGAACGGGCTGGTCAGAAGAAGCCAACCACACCACCCGCAGTGGCCGAGCCATTAGACCACCGCCATGCCTGAACCTATGAGCAAGCTGAGGGCTTGTCTTTTCAAAAGGGGAAGGTGTCGTGTCATGAGAACTCTTGACGCTTTCCAGAGAGGGCGCCACATACCTGTTGGGACCCCCACCGCTAGGAAGGCTGGGACGGCTACAGTCGGCTCGCGGGGACGAAGACAAACATGGCGTAACAATAAACGTATCATTCGTTCTCTTGTTTGAAACCTGACGTCTCTCGGTCTTCCTCCAACCCCTCGACAACACGACAGTACATTAATGATATTTCAATTGGTACACAGTCTTCATTCAGGATGGATCTACGACTCTATAGAGTCGTAGATTCCATTTCTGATTCACAAATCCTGCAAGGTGACTTAAATACTATAGCAGACTGGTGTGTGCATTGGGATATGTAATTAAATATAAATAAGACTTTTCACGTCACCTTCACAAGAAAACGAACTAATCATCCGTATAGGTATAGAATTCATGATTTTACTCTAAATATAAGCAAGGAATTTAAATATCTAGGCGTCTTTTTTACTTCTGATTTACGATGGAACAAGCATGTTAACTATATTGGAAATAAGGCAGCATCAGTTTTGGGATTCTTGCGGTGCAATTTTAGTCATTTACCGAGTAACTTAAAAACGCAGCTGTATTTCAGTCATGTATGTTCAAAACTTCAATATGGAATGTGTTTGTTGGGACCCACACACAAATCTGAGTTTATAAATAAATTAGGAAAAAATCCAGAATAGGGCAGTTAGATTTGTTCTTGGTAACTCTAGTCGGCAGCTTAGCATGACAGAAAGCAAACATAAACTTAGATGGCAAGAGCTGAAGGATCGTAGAAAGCATATCAGATTAAAATTTTTCCACAATATTTATTATTCTAAAACAGGCATAAACCGCGAACAATATATCCAGGCACCACACTACGTATCTAAGCGACTGGACCACTATTTGAAGGTCAGGGAATTTTCTTGTAGGGGTGACGTTTTCCGTTATTCTTTTTGTATTAGAACTGTTCGAGATTGGAACAGTTTGCCATTGCGCATTGTATACATCACAGAAAATGATGCTTTCTTCCACGCATTGTAATTATTTGTTCATGTATTTAGTTAAGTCTGTAATCTCTCTGCTATAATGCCCTACGGGGATGCAGGTAACTAATAAATAAAAGTAAATAAACATGTTTGCAATGAAGACAGTGTTTATACATCATTTTTTTATGCCTATGAAGACACTACGGTGATCAGTAAAGTAGTAAGACTTGGTTGAAACTCGCAACCGGGCCCAACTCTACTAGGGCAACGGCGGCAATGTCTCCTTTCAGGGCTCCGTAAAGGCCTAAATATAGTCCGACGTAGCATGAACGAGCGCACATGTTATGTCACATTGGCGAGAACAACAGCGGCTATCGTTCGACCGATGGTTCGAAGTACTCGCGCCGCCAACGAAATCGGACCCAGGTGGTCTAAATTTCCGGGGTCCCCCACTACGGCGTGCCTCATAATCAGATCGTGGTTTTGGCATGTAAAACTCCATAATTTTTTTAGCGAAATCGGACACGCGGCCAATGTGCTCCGATGCACCCGGCGTCTACATAACCGGACGCGCGGCCAATTCGCTCAGACGCGCCCGGCGTCTGATGACGCTCGCCCGCGTGCCGATAACGTCGGACTATAAACGGGCCTTAATGCTCTCTTGTGGTTTGACCTCTAGCTCTCGAGGTGAAAACTGTTTAGTCGCCGACGGCTACCCGAGGTAGCGTAATGAAGCTTTAGCTTCAAAAAATTCAATAAATGATTCTTAATGGCCTTTCTGACATTACTTTCAGGACAGACCCTGTATGCCACCGTTGGCCGCCGTCAAGGTCCCCCTCTGCGCCCGCACCAGGGCCCCGTAACGACGCAGTTACGTCGTCCACCGCCACTGACGCCAGCATGCGCGTTCATCGCCCAGCGCAGCTACCCAAGAAAGACGGGCATTTGGCACACCCCTGACCACCGCCAGCTCTGCTATCACTGCGGGGAAGCTGGCTATGTCTACCACCGATGCCCATACCGCGAGATGGGGCTACGAGGGTTCGCCGTCAACGCATCACGTCCACAGCTTGGTGAGCGGCCACGTGACATCGCCAACTACATCGCCAGAATGCAGTGGAGACCCCTACGTCCTACGCGTTCGCCATCGCCAGGACCTGTCGCCGCAGCACCAACCATACACTGGCCCAGCCCGGGGCCAGTCTGTGAGCCCCCATCCGGGAAACTAAAAGCTGCAACTGATGGAGGTGCGGTCGCTGTACGACGCAATACCGAAAATCCTTAGCCACCGCCGATGATTCGCGCATCATCACAACGAGGTATCAGCACACCGCCTGGCAAGAGCCTTGACAACAACACTTCGCCGCCGAAAGAAAACCTGCCGACGCGGCGTAGCAGTAGCGGAGCAAGCTGACACAGACGCGATCAGACGCCACGACTTAACCACAACGCTAGACGACGGTCTATCGACTTAGACGTGCTAATCGATGGTCATAATGTCATTGCTCTCGTTGACACTGGAGCTGACTATTCCGTTTTCAGTGGCCCGTTTGCCACCAAGTTGAAGAAGGTGAAGATGGCCTGGCAAGAACCCGATATCCGGACAGCGGGAGGCCACCTAAGTGCGATTGTTAACTGTGACTCGCGTTATGCAGATTCCAGCCCGCTGCCTGGAATCTGCACAGCGCAAGTCACGGTTAACAATCGCACTTACCCGGCGAGCTTCATAATCATGCAGCACTGCTACAGGGACATCCTAGGCATGGACTTTCTAAACCAACATGGCGCAGTCATCCACTTAAGGTAGGTAACGCTTTCAATGCACAAAGCAATACCGCCAGATACAAACATCAGTTACCATGCCTTGAATGTGCTTGAAGAACAAGTCACTGTTCCGCCTCACTCAAGTGTAATGATATCCGTCGGTACCGAAGTGCTTGCAGACATGGAGGGCGTCGTCGAGGGCGATCATCACTTACTGCTTGACCATGAGATTTGTGTCGCTAGAGGCATAGCTGAGCCACGTGAAGGGAAAGCAAGAGTGATGCTCACAAACTTCAGCCACAAATACAAGCACATTAACAAAGGCGCCACGGTCACCTACGTCGACAAAGAAAATGTCACAGTTTCGCCCTGAGGGCGAAGCAATGAATGTGATAGCAACACAGCAATGTCATACGAAGTAAGGTGTGCGGCTTTGGTAGCAATATGAATTGTAGTAAACATGAGCTGATTAAGTAAGCAGGTGTGCTGCGGCGTAAGTAGACCGACATGAAGAGAGACTCGATGACCACGAGAAGGCGCGTGTGAAACGATGGTGTTGATGAGAAGCGCTTCCCGTGGGCAGCGCGTGCGAAGGGACACACCTGTAGCGCTGCACTGCCGATCCGGGCAGCATTGCATGTGTAGCGTGCGTTGGAAAATGTGGCCCGACTATTACTAACTGAATGAACAAGCGTGGTGTGAGCGCGCACAAACAAACATGAATAGATCACATTGAATGACTGCAGACGACTGTCAGAACTCTGGCAGCAAGCGCATACGCCGCAGCGGTGAAGGTACGTGCGGTCTATCGCTTCAACGAAAACTGAGCGGCGAATGCCGGGCACATAAAGGTCAGAGCCGTGTGGAGATAAGAGACGGTGCGGGCGAGCGACGAGCGCGGTTGTTGGCAGAGTAAAAGTGCGCCCCCTCCCCCTCACCCCCCGCTCCCTCCGGCGCTGGCTTCCCGCTTCCTTGCTTGCGCGTGGGAGATTGAGTGCGTTAGCTCTCCGTGATAGCGCGTGTCCCCGCACGCTTCCGCTCGGGGCCAGCAGTGCTTTCACCTTCACGGGCTCTTTAGAAGCTGCAACGACGACTGTAGTACCTGAACCAGCTTTCGACGTAAATGAGAGCCTTCCCATGTATAAAAAAGAACAGCTAAAAGCCCTGCTCCTCCAATGTAAGGACTGCTTCTCGTCATCAAAAATTCTACAAACCCCTGTCGCCAAGCACTGCATTATAACCGACGTATATGTCCGCCCACTCCGTCAGAGCCTGTACCGAGTCTCGGCGCGCGAACGCGAGGCAATAAGGCAAGTCGACGAAATGCTACGCGACAACATTATCCAGCCGTTTAAGAGTCCGTGGGCATACCCCGTGGTGTTAGTGAAGAAACCTATGTTTCTTTGGAACCCTACGTTTCTGCGTAGATTATCGTCGCCTCAGCAAAATCACGAAGAACGTATACCTTTTCCTGTGGATAGACGATGCCTTGGATCGACTCTACAACGCAAAGTATTTATCATCGATGGACCTAAAAACTGGCTACTGGCAAATTGAAGTCGACAAGAGGGACCGGGAGAAGACTGTCTTTTATAACACCAGACAGACTGTTCGAGTTCAAGGTCATGCTGTTTGTCCTTTTCTCGGCACCTGCGACTTTCCAACACATCATGGATAGAGTACTGGCAGGCTTGAGGTGGCAGACTTGCCTCGTCTACTTGGACAATGTCGTTGTGTTTGCCTCAAGATTCAAAGAACACCTCCGGCGCCTTGAAACGGTTCTTCAAGCAATCAAGACCTCCGGACTCGCGTTGAAGCCAGAAAAGTGGCGCTTTACATACGAGGAGCTTTTGTTTTTGGGCCATAATCACCAAGACCCACAGAAAACTGCGGCAATCACTGACTTTCCTCCGCCCGCTGACAAGAAGGCAGTGCGTAGATTTCTGGGACTGTGCCTATTACAGGTGCTTCGTCAAGGACCTTTCACGGATGCCCGAGCCACTGACGTACCTCACGAAGGCCGACGTCGAGTTCAAGTGGGAGACGCCGCAAGTGGAAGCATTTGAAGAACTGAAGCAACGTGTGCAGTCGCCGTCAATACTTGCGCATTTCGACGAAAATGCCGATACAGAAGTCCACACCGACGCAAGCAGCATAGGACTCGTAGGACAATTGCTGACTGTGTTCGCTGCTATCGTTGTGCTTTGAGTGTAGCTTGCTTTTGTGGGCACATTTTGCCCAATAAAGAATCAGTTTCATCATACACAGTTTTACAACTGTTTTCTTCACCGTCACTACAACGTAACTGCAGCGCGCACACGAGAAACGAGGACAAAAAGTGAAAGTGACAGACAAGCGCTGACTCGCAACTCAGTGGGTTTATATATATATGTGTGTAATTTCCCTCCAAAATAAACTGAGTTGCGAGTCAGCGCTTGTCTGTCACTTTCACTTTTTGTCCTCGTTTCTCGTGTGCGCGCTGCAGTTACAAGATGAATAGATACCAACTCGCCCAACTTTCAGACTTTTGCACTACAACGTAACAATATCAACTTGCTCCTTGCTCCTCATCCCTTCCCATTCAATGCAAACTGTTTTTAAATGCGAAGCATTTCTTGCCGGCGGCTCTGTCTGTTGTCCCACACCCCCACAGCGCATGCACGTCCCCTCCTCCTCTCCTACGCTCCCCCCCTTTCTCTCCTCTAGGAATCCGGAGTGGTGCGCTCAACAGGTGGTGCGACAGTTGCATACTCCGCTTAGGGCGCCATGGTAGTTCCGCGGTATGAAAATGACGGAGCGCGCATGCCTCATTCTTTCTCCTGTGCAGCGCCGTGATGAGCGCTCGGGCCGCTGCCGCGAAACCATCTCCTGCTCAAGCTGCGTGCTCCACTGGGGGCGCGACGGTAGTTCCGCGGTATGAAAATGTCGGAGCGCGCACGCCTCATTCTCTCTCCTGTGCAGCGCCGCGATGAGCACTCGGGCCACTGCCGCGAAACCATCTCCCGCTCAAGATAACCATCTTTCCGCTGCTTCGCATCCACACATGGTTCCCTTTAGCAGGAGATGGAGTAATTTTTTTTTTCTAGGTGATCTCTCTCAAAAGCTGTATAGAGTCATTGCCTATACCTTCCCCTTCCAGTGTATCCCACAAAATGTTGCTGTCTATGTTGTCGTACGCTCCGGTATTGTCTAAAAAAGCCAGATGTAATGGTCTACTTTGTTCTCTGGAAATTTCTAAACGCTGAGTGAGAACAAATAAGTTAGGATCCAGATGCCTACAAATTCTGAAGCCATTCTGAAGATCTCCCAATATGCCATTTTGTTTTGCCCATGCTTGCAGTTTTAATTTAATCGCATGCATTGCTAACCTGTATATTACCAATGTAATGGTCAACCGCCAATACGAGTGAATTCTATCTTTTCTCCCCTTACCTTTATAAGTTCGACGCATAAGTAGTACCTTACTTACCTTTATACCTTTACCGTTATAAATTTTTACCTTTATAATTTAGACAAATAAGTAGTATAACTATTAGCAGAGTTGATAAACATAAGTATCTAGGAATAATGTTCACTTATGACCTCAGATGGATTCAACACATTGATGCTGTATGTAGTAAGGCTAGCAAAGCGCTCTGGAGCCTGAGGCGGAATATAAGTGCGTCAACACCTGAGGTAAAAATCTTAGCCTATAAATCCTTAATACGTCCTATCATGGGGTATGCTAAAACTGTATGGGATCCCTACACTAAATCCAACCAACAAAAACTTGATAAAATCCAGAGGTTAGCATCAAGGTTCATATTTAACAAGTATCGCTACTGCCAATTCCCCACTGAACTTCGTACCTCCGCTAGATGTGCGTACCAGGTATGAGCGACTGAAACATATTTACCTTATCATTAATGGTTACTTGCCTGTAACACGAGTACTTCAAAATCTCGACAAATGAAATATCCAGACATCGTCGTAGCCAGTACATCACACCCCCTCAAGTCAGAAATGACTGTTTTAAGTACAGCTTTATCCCAAGAGGTATTACAGAATGTAATGCGCTCCCTGACTCTGTCATGTCAGTCTCATGCGTTGAAGAATTTTTACAATGTGTACACGATATTGTTTTTGCCGCTAATATGTATATCATAACTTTGCCAAAAGTGTATCTGTTGATTTTTTGTTTCTTATTTTCTTGGGGGGAATGTGCACAGTGCATAGAACTGATTCGCACCCCTGTTGAGACGTCTGCAGTTGTTCATGTGCTTGCTTTTTGTTGTCATACTGTATTATTGTATGTGTTCGTATCTTCCACTCCTGTAATGGCCCTTCATGAGCTGACAGTATTATTAAATAAATAATAAAAATAAAAATAAATTCATTCTACTTTGTCGCCAATTGTCTGGTATTCGCCTATCTTGTAAGCTTTTTTCTACTGCTTTCAACAGAGCTTCCTTACTTTTTGGTCCTAGCTCATTAGTTTAGCCTAACGGGAACCTCGTCTAAACTCGTGGCTGTGTGTTTAGGAATTTTCTCTTCCAGTGGAAATTACTGAGCACCAGCTCCTTTTCCATCTGGTTCTCATTCATTCTCTTTTTCCTTAGAAATCACCTCGCCATTGCGATTCGGCTGTTATTTTTTGAATGTAATTTAATGCCGCGTCCCCTTCCAGTTTGCTTCCATCTTCGTCAAGGATACGTTGTTGTATTGTTCCCTTCTTTTTCTCATGTATTTCTGACAACCAACGTTCACATTCACCTTTAATTGTTGCTTGAACCAGTATTTGAACCATGGTTTTTCTCTCCTGGTACATTTCCCATTTACTGTCTATTTCATCCTGTGGCAACTGCATTTTTTGCCTGCCAGTGCTCTCGTGATGCTTTCTATCGTTTGTCGATCGCTTCCCGTATCCCCCTGTTCCGCCAACTTTTCCGTTTCCTTTTTTCTTTCCAACAAGCATGTTGCTTCTCTTTCCTCATTTCTGTCGTCATTACAAGCTCACTATATTCCCGCTCCTTGCTGGTCTTTCTCGACTCTTGTGACTATATTTGCTATTTGTTCAGCGTTGGACTGGTCATTCTTCGTTCCTTGTTCCCTTTCCTGACTACATATCCCAAATTCAAAATGATGCATTTATGGTCACTCCCTATGTTGCTCTACCCTTCCTCATCAATGACCAGTTCGCTCAACTAATCATAAATTCCTTCTGTGATCAGACTGTAATCGATGGCCGATTACCTATTTTTGCCCTCCCATGTGATCTGGCCATCACATTTAGGCCCCGTATTCACGATAACGAGGTTACGTTGCTCACAGAGATCTGGCATTAACTTCCCTTTGTTGTCGGTATAACCGTCTAGATCCTGTATGTAGGCATTCATGTCACCCAACAGGATCCCAAAACTCTTAATATCTGCACTTAGGCATTCCACCAACTCTTTATTCTTTTCTTTGCAATTCTTACATGTCCATAAATACGTCACGCTCGGCCAAGTTTTCTTTCCACTGACTGTGCCTGATAGCCAAAGATGCTCTTGACACTTTGAATTTACTCTTTCCCATTTGGCCCCCTGATGTATGAGCATTCCGACTCCTCTCCCTTTCTTTTGAAATTTGTTCGGTTGCACCCTCCTCAAACCCAATTCTCAATCATTGGTGGCTCTTGCAACTCTCTAAGGTACGTTTCTGTAACCACATGCTCACCTATTTGTTTTCTATTTATCTACTCCTCAATCTCTAACCACTTTTCCTTTCTTCTGTCGTTCTGCATGTTTATGTAATTTATTGCACAGTAAGCTCTTTTCTTTCTTTTCTTTTTCGTTTTTCTGTTGTTGCTGGTAATGCTAGTCTGAGGTTCCCCTAAGGGACCTACCTTCTTCATTACCCTGGCCTCCTGAGTGCCCGTGGGACCCTTAAAAAAGCAATAGCACGACCAGCAAGTCGCCAGCCCACTTCTCGTGCAAGCCTGTGATTGAAGTGGATTCAGTCTCTTTGAAAACCACCATACCTTCTCACTTCCCTGTTGACTTCCACAACCTCAAAACCTTTCTCTCGACTCACTCTCCAAGTTGCCTCATTAGTGGCCGCAACTGCTCTTTGTACGTTAAGGTTACGAACAGGTACCTCTGGCACAGTGCATACCACAATCTATGCGATAGGACACCTCGCTTAAGTAGGCTACACCCTTCTCCAAACGCTGGACTTGTCCCACCCCTTTCCTGTTTAGCATGTCACTTAGGCATCCCGCTGCTACTACAAGGTTGTGTGCTTGTGCATTCTCCACGAGCTTTTCTCTAGCTTGCTTCATGACATCGCCCAATGTCTGCCCTGAAAACGTCCCGACTGCCAATCATTTGTCGCCTTTCACCCGCTCCACAATTGACTCTGAGCACCGCAAAAAACACACGGGATGAAGAAAGAGACAACACACCGGTTAGTGTTGTTTCTTTCTTCGTCTCGTGTGTTGCGGTAACTTGCCAAATCATGGATTATCATCTTTTCACTCTCTCCCACTGACGAGGCCTCACCCTCCTTCCCGCGTCAACCTTTACCGCGTGATTCGGATTTGACATGGGACTCCTGCGTTGCTGCTTTCCCTTTATGGTAGCTTCAAGGTAGGTGACCCTCCTTCCAGCTGCCCACCCATCCACGCATTCTGTGCACTTTGGCGGCACTTCCGGTCCTGTTCCATCGTCACTACCACGTGATGGCCGCCCTGTTCAGTTTTTCCTCTGCTGCTCAGTCTTTCTTCTACCACCTTCTTTGCATCCCGCTCCATATTGAGCCTGTATTTCGGCTCTTCGATCCCTTTCACAAGCTCATCCTGGACGTCCTCCATTTTCTCTAGCCTAGCATTTTCTCTAGCCTGACATCACAATGGGCCTCTTCGATTATCCGTCCCTGACAGTCCCGGACTGCCCGAGACAGTGCTTTCAGCAAATGAGCGTTGCGTGTGCAGCGCTCATTGTTGAATTCTCAGACACTCCGGGACTGTCAGAGACGGATAATCGAAGAGGCCCAGGGTCTGCCTCTCCTCGCTATTCTCATTCGCATCGCTTTCAGGTGGTGTTGGCATTTATGTTTTGAGCCACCTTTATTTTTTTTAAACGTTCTACTCCGGGTGGCCCAACGGCTGCGCGCGCCCGCCATGCCGAAAGGTTCCGGGGGAGGGTAGGGAGGGGGTTTGTGCGCGCCCGCTTGGCCAGCTGTATCTTGAAAGCCATCTTTCTGCGGCGCGTCCGCCCTCTTGCGGACCGGGGTGGATAGTATCGCAAAACTCGGTGTGTGCTGAATCCACACGAGCGGATTGCACGCGCACTCCTATTGGACGACACGATTTCTTGACAGCTGGCAACCATTCGGCGGAGCAAATGTGTTCAAGGTTGGCAACTACCTTTGACAGCGGACGACACTGGCATATTTTGCAGATGCAATTCCAAGTTTTCGCGTCACGGTGAAAATGCAACTCTAAGCTGTCACATTTTGCTGTTCTGCAGCCGCATGTGTTGCATCGGCGCCGTCATCCTTGTTCGAAACACCGCACAGTCATCTGCGCCACCTTTTAAATATGTATGCAATTGCATAATGTCACAACATGGGACGTATTCTCGGACGATCACTTTCAGTGCACACTGCCATGGCTGGTTGAGCAAAACCTCTCGAATCATCCAGGGTGCCGCGTTCTACGTTACACGAAAGTGATACCTAGTATCACCGAGCGATTCGACCAAAATTCCCGTGTTCGACGTGATGGCACAGTTTTTATAGTGCTAGTGACAGTTTGCAAGAAACATCCACAACTGTCGCGGAATACAGCGTCGTAGGTCGACAAGACAACCCTCTTTACCACAGAGCACGGGTGTGAGGCTCCGAGTACAGCTTGCTGATATGCTTGCATTTGCTGGTTCATACTTTTTTTTTTCACTAAGAGTGAAAAGAGTGTGCTTAAAACTAAGAGTGTGCTTAAAAAGCACTTGGATGCATGAAATGCCTTTTCCTTTTTTTTGCATATATAAAACCACCGAAGACGGAAGTGCGGCATAAAACGTGCTCTTAGAAATTTAATACTTGCTGCTTGTAAACTTTCCAAACAAAATAAAACCTTAGAAGATGTGCTCAGTCATGAATGAAGTTCTCACCGTGTGTAAAAAGGTTGTGCATAAGCGCTTAACTTGACGCAGCAAGGAATTGAAAGTTAAGCAGCAAGTCTACAATTCATTATGACTGACATAAAAGCAATACGTACGTATAGTGGTCATCGTATGCAGACTCGTGAGATGTTTTCAAGCAGAATATTTATTTGAAAGCAAATAATTTATATTGCTGATCAGACACGTTATTTTGAGTGAAATCAAATAATTGCATTCTTTCTTGTCAGCCTGGGTGGCCCCTTTACTACTTAGAGAGAAAGCTCTTCATTGAAAATGCCAGCATATTTTCGCCTACTCTGCAGAGAATGGGACGAAGGAGAAGAAAGGAGATCGGGAGCAGAAGAAAAACGAAAAAAAAAAAAAAATGCTGCTCGTGTCATGTAAGTGTTCGAGCTGATGAAGGCGAATGCAAAAGAAAATAAGATCACAGTCTTGATGAGACAATGTGCCCGAGTCTTAGTTTAGACAGCAAGCCTCAGTACATTAAAGCAATAAGTCCAGGGCTTTGTGCTGTTTTGATGGGCAAGGCCAGGAACCAAACATCCGTGTCAATGTTGAAGGGCCTTGGTCGAGCTTTCCACGTTCATTTTACATCGATGTCGCTCGTCTTTATAAGCCGGGCACTCGAGAAAGATGTGCTCTAGAGATTGCACGGCGCCACAGTTGTCACAACATGGATTTGTTGTCTGGCCATTGCGAACAATAGATTGTTTTTGTATGCAACATTCAGTCGAAGCCGGTGAAACAGGGTCTCCAGATGCCGTGGTAGACATTGTGGTAACCTTGATTGTAGTTCTGTGTTGATGTTGAACAAAAACTTGCAATTGCCTGCAGCTGAAGACCATCTTCTACGCCGTTCATTGAGTACATATCGCTTCGCCAAAGCTGAAGCCTCACTT